>NC_077234.1:63759810-64029810 GCF_027887165.1 Monodelphis domestica
TTAAAGTTTTATCTATCAATGAACATGATTCTTGAAAGCTCTCATAGACTTTGTAATGTGGTTTGTTGGATCCATGAAGTAATAACATTACTGCTAATGGACATTTGACATGTGTATAGCAAAGATTTTCAAAACACTTTAACAACATTCCATTTGATCCTTATGCAATCCTGTGAGATTGGTACTGTAAGTATTATTATCTTCATTTTACAGA
Source organism: Monodelphis domestica (assembly GCF_027887165.1). NCBI lineage: Eukaryota > Metazoa > Chordata > Mammalia > Didelphimorphia > Didelphidae > Monodelphis > Monodelphis domestica. The sequence goes on from NC_077234.1 coordinate 63,760,025, forward strand.
TAAAGAATATGAAGCTGAGAGTCAGAAGAATTTAAAAACCTAAAATGTATCAGACACTCTAGAGACTGCTAAATCAGAGATTGCATAGACCACAACAGAACCAATCCTTGCTTTTGAGGAGCATAGCTATTAAGGGTTGAATCTGGTTTCAAATTTGTGTTTTCCTGGCTCTAAGTTCAAAACCCCAAGCAAGGTAAAGATTGGAAATGATTCCATTTTTGTCTTCCAATGTTGTTCTAGTGTATGTACAAAATTTTGATCTCTACTCTGACATTATTCAAAGACCCCTGGAAACTGGAAGATCTAGACTTAATACTTGGCTCCCACCTAGCTATGTGACCTTGGGTAAGACACCTCAGCTATTGGCTTTTGTTTTCACATAAATAAAATGAGAAGTTCATACTTAAAGATCTCAAATGGCTATTAATAAAATAATTAATTTGTTTATTTCACTAAAATAACCAAAGTAACTCCTTCTCTCTTTCTATTCCCCCACTAGAAAATGCATCAATCAAATATTTTGTCAAACAAAAAGATATATGCATATATAAAATTATGTTTTGCTTATTTCTATTTATCCATTCTTTATCTGGAAATGAATACACAGAAGTCATTCTTCAAACAATATTTCTATTTCTATATATATAATGTTCTCTTGGTTCCACTCATTTTACTCTTCATAATTCGATGTAGATTTTTCAGTGTGTTTTTTTAATTAACCTGCTCATCCAATGGCTTTTTCAAATGGGAAATTCTATTGTTCTTTGGATCCTATGAAAGGACAATGCCATGTTCCCACCCCTACCCCAGTACATGAAATTCTGAGTCACATAACAATGAAAATGTTGTTTGTCTGAGCTCTATAATTATGAACTCAAAAATAAGGCAGAGTCATAAAATGTAAAGTCATCCTTGAATAAACATGATTCACTCATTCAGGTGTCAGAAGTAGCTCTAACAACAGCACCTATCACTAGTGGGTATTCTGAGCAACTCTATTATTTTTTTCCAGAATGGGGGAGGATGTTGCTGTATCATCATGTTGCTCTCACTGATGCTACTAGCGGTTACATGGCAGAATCTTAAGAACTCTCAGTGGGAAGAAGGAAATGATTTAGTTAAAATTCAGGAAACATAGTCCCCAGAATTTTGACAGTTCTTTCCCAATCTTGTAATGAACAGTAGTTTAGTTACACCTTCTGAAAAGTGATGAATAAATTGCTAGAGCTATATTATATTATCAGTAAATAGGAACAGTATTTCAGGACTTCTATCCTTGCTTTTTTCCCTAAAGTTCATGAGGTTTTTTTCTGAATCTGGAGTCATGATGATGTTTTGATTCTTAACCTTTTGTGGAGTTGGAGGAGAGACTAGAAATAGGTAAAACAATGGACTACTGCATAGCATTATCAACTAGTAAAATGTAAATTCCTTGAGGTCAAGGAGTTTTTCATTTTTGCCTTTGTGTCTCCAGCAACTAGGATAATGCCTAAAATATAGTAGATGCTTAATATAAGTGATGCTTATTGAATCTAATTAATGGAATGGAACACTGAGGGAGCAGCCTGAGTTTCTACCATATAATCTTTCTCTTATTTCCTTGCCTTTCTTTTTCTAATCTGGGAGTCCAGGTCATTCAGAATTCTATCTAGTACTGGGATTCTAATGAAATAGAACAGAATTCTATCCATCTTGTTTAATATGGTTTATTTTTAGGGTGTATTTTCTTCTTTTAAAAAATCTCAGTAATGATTTACTAAGTATTTCCTATGGATAAGGTATGGTAGTAGATACTGGAGATAGCTAAAATGAAAAAATAATCCCATACTTCAGGAAATTTATATCCTACTAAGGCACATATGTTTTACTGCCCCCTAATTCTGGATACTATTGTCTCTCTTATGGTTTACATTAGGTTTCTTTAATTGTCAGGTCTATTTAAGTAACCATGCAGCCCAGTCCAGTAGATAGAGTGGGTAGAACCTGTTGCCATTATGACTTGCATTCAAACAGCCCCTCAGACACTAACTAGCTATGTGACCCTGGGCAAGTCACTTACCTTGTATTTTCCTCATTTTCCTACCCTGTAAAATGGGAATAATAATAATAATACCTGTAATTTATAATAGCACACTACATTGTTGTGATGCTCAAAAGAGATTATATATATATCACTTAGGATGGTGCCTGGCACATGGTATGTACTTAATAAATGTTTGTTCCTATTCCACCCTATATCATTTGTTTGGTTTATAATGATCATGAAGATCAAGAAAACCTATAGATTGTTTGCTTTTTTTTTTCTTTTTTACTTGAACTGTTGTCTAGTCATACCTTCTTCCCATTGTGTGCTTGTAAAGTTGATTTTTTTTTCATTTAAATGGGGATGTTTATCCTGACAGAAAGGAGACAAATAAGTGAGAAGAGAAGCTACTCTGAGTCTCCCCTCTGAATAACCATCAGGAGACCCAAGTCTTTCCTTTTTCCAGCTAGGGAAGCCTATACCCATGGCAGTCTGACCTGGCCTTGCAAATGCTTAAAATATCTGTCTTTGTAAGAGTAATAATCAGTAATCATTTATCTGAGCTACCTAGTATTTATCCCTAATTATCATATAGCAAAATAACCATTACACATGTCATTAAATGTGTCAAATTAACACTGTCCTAAGTTTTATTTGATTCCAACAATAAAATTGATTCAGGCACATTTAATTACCATATTTTGTTCATCCATCCAAAGCATAAAAGAAAAAACATTGTTTTCTCTTATAATGAATCTTAATTTTGAGCAATTTTATTGTGCACTGTTTAATTTTATTTAAATTATGTGTTAGAGGATATAAAATATGGTCATGGACACTTAAAGATTTTTACTAGTTTTAACCTTTTTGGTTCATAAACTCTTTTGAGAATAGAATGAAGAATATATATATACCCTCCTTAATAAATAATACTAGCTAGGGCATATGTACATACAGATATACATATGTGTATTTATATTTATCTCTTTAAGGATTTACAAAGCATTTTAAAAATATAACTTCATTTTGTTTTCACCACCCAGTATGATTATTGCTATTATTATCCCCAGTTTTATAGATCTGGAGGCTGAAAAACTGAAAGGAATTAAGTGTTGACCATTTCCACATAGCTAATTAAGTATCTGAGGAATGATTTGAACTTAGGTCTTTCTGATTTCAGGTTCAAGACTTCCTTTCTTCGTTCCTTCCTTCCTACAAGCTTTCTGCTTTTCTGCCTTACTGCCTCCTTTCCTTTATCTTGATTTTTTTACTAAACATTTATACATTCTCAGAGGAATCTTGTAATAAAGCAAAAGAACTAAGGAAAAACAAATAATTCATTGAACGCATCTGAAAGTACATGCAGTATCCCACACCAGTAGCCCCTTCCCTAATGTTCTCATGAAAAATAATTAAAAGAAATCTATTTTATTTTCCTTCTACTTCACCCCATTTTTAAAAAAGGAAAAAAGAAAACACAATCCTGGTAACAAATGATCATAGTAAAGCAAAACAGATTTCCTTTTGTCTGCATATAAAAATAAATAGATTTCATTATACATTCTAAATGGATTTCTTCTTCTCTGTCAGGTGGTGGATAGTATATTTTATCATTGGACCTTTAGAATCATGAATAGTCATTAGATTCATTTTAACAGCCTTCAATGCTATTTTTCTTTACAATGTTATTGTATAGATAGAGATAAATGTAAATGTAACAGGGGAAATGCTCTTGGATACAAAAAGTCAACTTTGCAAGTATAGGATGGAGGAAGCAAAGTTACATAGCAATCGTTTTTTAATGGATCTTGGAGTTTTTGTGGATTATAAATTCAATAGGAGTCATTAACATGATGTAGCAGCTTTAAAAAGCTAATAAAATTCTTGGGCTGCATTAGGAGGGGTTTAGCTTGCAGGAACAGGGCAGTAAGAGCTAGAGATCTTTATTCAGTTCTGGGTGCCTTCCTTTAAGAAAGACATTGATAACCTGGAGAGAGGCCAAAAATAGATAACAAAAATGGTGAAAAACTTGAATCAGTATCATATAAAGATGGGTTAAAGGAGTTGGGGATGTTTAACCTAGGAAATATAGAATAACCTCTCTTAATTATAATGTCTTTTCTCTTTTAATTATTTCTTATATATCCTGCCTATAGCTGGTTTGTATATATTTGCCTATTTCTGGTCTCCACCATTAGATTGTGAGAACTTGAAAACAAAGATTGTCTTTTGCCTTTTTGTAGCTCAAGCACTTAGCACAGTGCCTGGCACATAGGAGATGCTTACTAAATTTGTATTGATAGATTGATTGATAATAGCTACCTTTAAATATATGAAGGACTGACATATTATATTTAGGACCAGAAGGTAGAATTAGATGCAGTGGATAGAAGTTTCATATAAGACAATTTAGGCTTGATGTTAGGAAAAGTTTCTTAATAATTAGAGTTGTCCAAAGTAGAATATGATATCTCAAAACATGATGGATTGCCTCTTTTTGACCATTGTCAAGCAGAGGCTCAATGAATACATGTCAAATATGCTATATTGGAATTTACAGTAGTACAGAGATTAGATTAGTTGATCACCAAGATCTCTTCTAATTCTCATTTCTGTGATTTTATGAATTTATTGAATTTTTCTATTGTAAGGACATGAAATAGTTATATATTGACATCTTTACATCCCTCACACCAAATATATGGTAATGCCTTACATGCAGTAGATAATTAATATATTTTTAATGAATGAGTGATTACAAATTCTTGTCAGATTTGTACCTGACAAAAATTTGGAAAAGATAGCTAACTATTGGATTATATTCAGTATCTCCACCCATCACATACACACACACAAGATTTTAGTGGACTGAAATATTAGTTCAAATCTAATAAGATGCAATTTAATAGAAAAAAATGTAAAATCCCTGTATTTCCCACTATAAAGTGGGCTTTTCCAATACAGAATGGAAGAAGGCATGACTAAATGACAAAGAGTTGATGATAGGAAAACCAATTTGGGGCTTGAATGGATTGCAACTTCAACATGACAACTATAACCACTAATATCATCTTAATATACTTTAAGAGAGATGACAAAATACATAATAGTCCCTATTGCATTATGCCTTCATCAGATAACTTCTTAGGTGCATTTATTCCTGGGTGTCATGTTTGAAGAAGAATATTGATATACTATACAGTGACCAGTACAATGAAAGACCTTAAGATCATATCATCTGAGAGTTGATTAGAGAAAACAAAGATATTTAGCCTATTATTGGTAATAATATTGTAAAGTCAAGTAATTTTGAAGACTTAGTAACTCTGGTCAACAAAATAACTAATCACAATTCCAGATAATTCATGATGGAAAATACTACCTCCTGATAGAAAGATGGAAGACAGCAAAAAATAATTATATATATATATATATATATATATATACATATATATAAAGAGAGAGAAATATAAAATAGTCAATGTGGAAATTTATTATTATTTTGCTCAATTATACATATATGCAATGGGAATTTTTTTCTTTTTCAGTTGAGAGAGGGAGGTATAAAAGTAGATTTTTGCCAATTGGAAAACATTATGTTTTAATTTTTTTTTTATTTTACCTTCCAGGAATAGGACAGTGTTTTTATATACAGCACGTTTTAACTTAAAACTGGACAAAGGCTTGGGGAAGTGTGTGTGTGTGTGTGTGTGTGTGTGTGTGTGTGTATGTGTGTTATATAAAAGGCAATGTACAGTGTTCAGTATTGCATGGTGTACAGATCACTGTGCTTTGACATAAGCTAGGAAGGGAATGTTGCCTTAAAGTGCTATGACTATTTAAAAGCTACTAAAACTTAAAACTACAAGATTTGGGGATACCCTGTATTATAAAAAATATAGAATTTATTATAATATATATTTCCCCCAGTTTGTCATTTCCCTTTTAATCTTGTTTAAGTTAATTGTGTTTACACAAATGCCTTTTAATTTAATATAATCATAGTTATTCATCTTTATATCTTATAATACTCTCTATCTCTTGTTTGGTCATAAATTCTCCCCTTCTCCAAAGATATTCCAGGTAAACTGTTCTGTGTTCCCTTAATTTAGTTATGGTATCACTCTTTATATCTAAATCACATATCCATTTTGACCTTATCTGGGTAAAAGGTGTGAGATAGTGGTCTATATTTAGCTTCTGCCATACTATTTTCCAATTTTCCCAGTTGTTTTTGTTAAAGACTGAGTCCTTATTCCAAATGCTGGGATATTTGGGTTTATCAAACACTACATTGCTCAGGCAATTTACCCCCTGTATATTGTGTATCTGATCTACTCCACTGAGCTACCATCTATTCCTTAGCCAGTATCAGATCGTTTCGATGATTGCCACTTTATAGTACAGTTTGAAATCTGGGTTCTGCTAGACCTCCTCTTTTACTTTTTTTTATTAGTTTGCTTGATATCCTTGACTTTTTGTTCTTCCAGATGAATTTAATTATTTTTTCCACTTATATGGAATAATTATTTAGTATTTTAATTTGTATGTATTGTCATTTTATTATATTAGTTTGGCCTACCTATGAGCAATTCATATTTTTCCAGTTGTTTAGATCTGACTTTAATTATGTAAAAATTGTTTTGTAATTGTGTTCATGTAATTCCTGTTTTTACCATAAGTATATTTCCAGGTATTTTTTATTGTTTTAGAGTAATTTTTAATGGAATTTCTCTCTAACTTTTGCTGCTGTACTTTGTTGGTAATATATAGAAATACTTATGATTTATGTGGATTTATTTTGTATCCTGAAACTTTATTAAAGTTATTAATTATTAAGGTTATTAATTATTTCAAAGTTTTTAATTATTTCAATTAGATTTTTAGTTGTTTCTCTAGGATCCTCTAATTATACCATCATAACGTGTGCAAAGACTGATAGTTTTAGAAGTTCCTTATGGAAGATCCCTTCCAAATCAATATCTATGAATCTGTGATGAATCGAAGTTCATTTCATTAAACAAATTTGTGAATATTTTGTGAGTCCTGCTGAGATAAACAGATCCTCTATGAATTGTTGCAGTATTGGAAGCAGAAGTCTTTGTCCTGGTTAGTGTATAGAACCTTGAAAATACTTAGTAAATAGTTAATTAGTAAATCAATCACACCCAGTTGCTTATTTTCCCATTCTGACATCTTCAGTGCAAGTGACTTAGCTTCCTTTCATCTCTGTTTTTTTTTATAATAACTCCTAAGGCAAAACCAAGCACTGATTTGCTTTAATCCCTATTTTTCTATCCTTCTGCATGGGTTCTGGTAGCTTAATAGGAAGATATCAACCAGAAGGTTTTATGGGCAGAAATGTGCAGAAATTAATTCTTTTTAAGACATAACTTGAGGAGGGACTTCTGGGTAAACATGGTGGCAGTCTAGACACAGGACTCTTCCTTTCCTCAGAAACTATAGATATAGACTACCTCAAAAGACCAAAAAAAAAAAAACCAAATTCATATGAATGAAAGGACTCTACAGTAGGGCTCAGCATTGAAGGTACCTGGGACTTGGGCATTTCCACACTATAAGTGGGTAAAAAAGCTCCCATCAAAATGTGAGCTGATGTACCCTCCCCCACCCCACCTACGGAGCCAGAGTCAGAGCTTGCATGGGTTAGAATCAGTGAGTGAGGAAGGGGCACCTCTAGGTGCTGAATAAGCTGAATAAGACCACCAAAGACCTACCCCTGAGAGCTGCTAGACCTGAAAACCCAACAGGCTGAAGAGCACAGACCATGGGAGCTCAAGGGAAGATAACACAGAGAAGGGTAACAAATAGCAGAAGCTGCTTAGATTTGAGAGCTGTCCTGAGGCAAAATCCTTGCTCCTTAACTCCATACACAGAGTCTGCCCATCTCACTCAGATTTCTGACTAAAAAGGAAAGGAAAAACATCCACAGTGATGGCAAATAGTGCCTAGGAACAACAACCTCCCTCCACCAAGAAAAACAAGAAGGGATGGACCCTGGAAAATTTTTTATGGAGGAAAACCCCAGGCTACAGAGGAAATAGCAGAAGAGAAAGCACAAACAAATGCACCAAAACCTTCCCCAAAAATAGAAATTGTCCACAAGCTCTTAAAGAATTTAAATTGGAGCTTATCAAAAAGGCAGGAGTTGCAATCATGATATCTGACAAAGCCAAAGTAAAAATAGGTCTGATAGGGAAGGTAAATACACGCTGATAAAAGGAAATATAGACAATGAGGAAATATTAGTAATCAACATGTATGCATCAAGTGGTATAGCATCCAGATTTCTAAAGGAGAAACTAGTGGAATTGAAGGAGGAAATTGATAGTAAAATTATACTAGTGGGAGAACTGAACCTACCACTATCAAATTTAGATAAATCAAATCAAAAAATAAATAAGAAAGAGGTAAGAGATGTGAATGAAATCTTAGAAAAATTAGAATTACTAGATATATGGAGAAAAATAGGGACAAAAAGGAATACATCTTCTTTTCAGCAACACATGATGATGATGCATTCACAAAGATTGACCATGTGCTAGGTCATAAAAACCTGGTAAACAAATGCAGAAAAGCAGAAATAATAAATGCAACCTTTTCAGATCATAATGCAATGAAAATGATAATCAGTAAGGGTTCATAGAGAGTCAAATCAAAAAATAATTGGAAATTAAATAATATGATTCTCCAAAATTGGTTAGTTAGAGAACAAATCATAGAAACAATTAATAATTTCATTGAAGAAAATGACAATGATTATACATCCTTTCAAAATTTATGGGATGTGGCCAAAGCAATACTCAGGGGAAATTTTATATCCTTGAGTTCATATAACAAATTAGGGAGGGTCAATGAATTGTACATTCAAATCAAAACACTTGAAAGCAAACAAATTAAAAATCCCCAGATGAAAACTAAATTAGATATCCTAAAAATTAAGGGAGAAATTAATAAAATTGAAAGTGAAAGAACTATTGAACTAATAAATAAGACTAGAAGCTGGTATTTTGAAAAAAACAAACAAAATAGACAAATTACTGGTAAATCTAATATAAAAGGAAATAAGAAAACCAAATTAACAGTATCATAGATGAAAAGGGAGACCTTATCTCCAATGAAGAGGAAATTAAGGCAATCATTAAAAACTATTTTGCCCAATTATATGGCAATAAATATGGCAATCTAGGTGATATGGATGAATGTTTACAAAAATATAAATTGCCTAGATTAACAGAAGGAGAAATAGAATTCTTAAATAATCCCATATCAGAAAAAGAAATTGAACAAGCCATTAAAGACTCCTTAGGAAAAAAATCCCCAGGGCTTGATGGATTAACAAGTGAATTCTATCAAACATTCAAAGAATAGCTAATTCCAATACTATACAAACTATTTGACATAATAAGCAAAGAGGGAGTTCTACTAAATTATTTTATTACACAAATATGGTACGATCCCAAAGACAGGCAGGTCAAAAACAGAGAAAGAAAATTATAGACCAATCTCCTTAAGGAACATAGATGCAAAAATCTTAAATAGAATACTAGCTAAAAGACTCTAGCAAGTCATCACAAGGATTATTAACTATGATCAGGTGAGACTTAAACCAGGAATGCAAGGATAGTTCAATATTAGGAAAACCATCCACATAATTGACCATATTAACAAGCAAACCAACAAACATCACATGATTAACTGAATACATGCAGAAAAAGCCTTTGACAAAATACAACACTCATTCCTATTGAAAACACTAGAAAGCATAGGAAAGGAATAGAAGGGTCTTTCCTAAAAATAATAAACAGTATTTATTTAAAACCATCAGCCAACATCATCTGAAATGGGGATAAACTAGGTGCATTCCCAATAAGATCAGGAGTGAAACAAGGATGCCCGTTATCACCTCTATTATTTAACATTGTACTAGAAACACTAGCAGTAGCAATTAAAGAAGAAAAAGAAATTGAAGGGTATTAAAATTGACAATGAGGAGACCAAGCTATCACTCTTTGAGGATGATGTGATGGTCTACTTAAAGAATCCTAGAGAATCAACCAAAAACCTAGTGGAAATAATCAACAACTTTAGCAAAGTTGCAGGATACAAAATAAACCCACATAAGTCATCAGCATTTCTATGGATCTCAACACATCTCAGCAGCAAGAATTAGAAAGAGAAATTCCATTAAAAACACTAGACAATAAAAAATACTTAGGAATCTATCTGCCTAGACAAACACAGGAACTATATGAACACAACTGCAAAACACTTTCCACATAATTACAACTAGATCTAAACAATTGGAAAAAACATTAACTGCTCATGGGTAGGACGAGCTAACATAAAAAATGGCCATCCTACCCACACTTATTTACTTATTTAGTGGCATATCCATCGAACTACCAAACATCTTTTTTACTGAATTAGAAAAAAAACATAAAAAAGTTCATTTGGAAGAACAAAAGATCAAGGATATCCAGGGAAATAATGAAAAAAAAATGCAAAGGAAGGTTGCCTTGCAGTACCAGATCTCAAACTATACTATAAAGCAGTGGTCATCAAAACAATATGGTACTGATTAAGAGACAGAAAGGAGGATCAGTGGAATAGACTTGAGGTAAGTGACTTCAGCAAGAGAGTCTATGATAAGCACAAATATCCCAGCTTATGGGACCAAAATCCACTATTTGATAAAAAAAAAACTGCTGGGAAAATTGGAAGACAGTGTGGGAGAGATTAGGTTCGGATCAACATCTCACACCCTACACCAAGATAAACTCAGAATATGTAAATGACTTGAACATAAAGAAGGAAACTATAAGTAAACTATGTGAACACAGAATAGTATCCATGTCAGACCTTTGGGAAAGGAAAGATTTTAAAATCAAGAAAGACTTGGAAAAAATCTCAAAATGTAAAATAAATAATTTTGACTACATCAAATTAAAAAGGTTTCGTAAAAACAAAACCAATGTAACTAAAATTAGAAGGAAAGCAACAAATTGGGAAACAATCTTCATAACAAAAACCTCTAACAAAGGTCTAATTACTCAAATATACAAAGAGCTAAATCAATTGTACAAATAATCAAGCCATTGTCCAATTGATAAAGGGGCAAGGGACATGAATAGGCAATTTTCAGTCAAAGAAATCAAAACTATTAATAAGCACATGAAAAAGTGTTCTAAATCTCTTATAATCAGAGAGATGCAAATCAAAACAACTCTGAGGTATCACCTTACACCTAGCAGATTGGCTAACATGATAGCAACAGAAAGTAATGAAAGCTGGAGGGGATGTGGCAAAGTTGGGACATTAATGCATTGCTGGTGGGGTTGTGAATTGATCCAACCATTCTGAAGGGCAATTTGGAACTATGCCCAAAGGGTGCTAAAAGACTGCCCTTTGATCCAACCCTATAACTACTGGGTTTGTACCCTAAAGAGATAATAAGGAAAAATACATGTACAAGAATATTCATAGCTGCACTCTTTGTGGTGGCAAAAAATTGGAAAATGAGGGGATGCCCTTCATTTGGGGAATGGCTGAACAAATTGTGGTAAATGTTGGTGATGGAATACTATTGTTCTCAAAGAAATAATAAACTGGAGAAATTCCATGTGAACTGGAACAATCTCCAGGAAGTGATGCAAAGTGAGAGGAGCAGAACCAGAAGAACATTGTACACAGAGACTGATACACTGTGGTACAATCGAATATAATGGATTTCTCCATTAGTGGCAATGCAGTGATCCTGAAAACCTGGTGGGTTGTTCTATCCACATTCAGAGGAAAAACTGTGGGAGTAGAAACATAGAAGAAAAACAATTGCTTGATTACATGGGTCAAGGGGTATATGATTAGGGATACAGAATCTAAATAAACACCCTTGTACAAATATCAACAACTTGGAAATAGGTTCTGATCAAGGTCACATGTAATACCCAGTGGAATTGCATGTCGGCTATAGGAAGCGCAGGGGGAGGGGAAGGAGGAATAGAATATGATGCTTGTAAACAAAGAATAATGTTTGAAATTGACCAAATTTTTTAAAAAAAAAGTAAATTTCCTCTTTAAAAATTATAAAAAAGACATAGCTTGAAGGGTTTGTAACAGTTTCACAAACCCCTAAGATTTGGCTTAGAAACATATCCTTTTCATTATTATATTCATGGGACACATTTTTCATGTTAAAACAGAAAAACTGACAATGTATACAAACAGGCGTCTCAGCTTAAATAAATGCAATATACAGTTTTTGGTATTTCATGGTGTACAGATCACTGTTTTCTTCATTCCTTTAGGAAGGGAATGTCTGCTGTGGGCATTGATTTCCTTACTAGCAGCATTTCTTCTGCAGATGGTTCCCTTGCTTAAATCAAATTGGTTTGCATCCTATTAAAAATAAAATAAAAACCATCTATCCTTATCTCATTTCTTAGTTGCTACAAATATTATCTTAGCTGGATAAACAAGTATTAATTTCAAATTTTACATATTGACAAAAAGGAATAGTCTCATTTTTGCATATGATTACTTCTGTTTCAGATTCCTTCAGGTTTTACACTAAGGTCATTGGGTCATAAATTTAGAATCAGAAAAGACCTCAGGAGATATCTGGAGTAACCCCATCATTTCCTAGAGGTGAAAAATGAATAAGGAAGGGACTTATCCAAGGTCACACAAGTAATAAGCATCAATTAAACGATCAGCTTCCACTACTATATTACATTTATACTTAATTCTGGGGGCAGGGATGTTGGGATGAATATCAGAGTATTGTGGGGGAAAGATCACGAGATTTGCATCAATAGAACTAGATTCCAGTCAGCTCAAATATCAGTTGTGTGACTTTGAACAACTCTCCCCTTTCTGGACCTCATCTTCCTCATTTATCAAACATGAAAGTTGGACTAGATCCTTTTTAGCCATAAAATGCAATGACTATTTAAAAGCCATGTGTATGCGTTGAGATAGGGGGGACAGGATGGTTTGGATTAAAATGTAGGTCACAGGAAAAATGAAGCATAAATCATTGCTTAAGAGTGCCAGTATGATTCTTTGTGGGTCTTTGTAACTTAATAAATAAAAGGCAATTCCTGCTTTATAGAAGAAAGTAATGCATGCATACAAATAACATACATGTGTGTGCATATGTACATGTATAAATGTGCATTAACAACTTGTGCATTTATGTATGTATAAACATAGAATATGTGTGTGTGTATATATATATACATTTAGTTATATAGATGTATCTATGAATGCAATTTTAGGTCAAGAAAATATCCATTTCCACATCTCTTTATAAACAAAAAAGTTAACCACTTGATCTGAAGTTGTTCATACATCTGAAAAGTGACAAACTACATTTGGATCCAGCATTTTAGTTCCAAATTCTATAAAACAAACATTTCTATATCTAAAGAAAAAGAAGATACTACACAAAATAGTACACAAAAATTAAATCACAAATCTCCTATATGTTTACCTTACTTTTTCTTCATAACTACAGAATAAATCCTATCCACAAATATCCCAACTCCACCCTGCATTACATGTACATATAAATAAAGTCTTTCTTGCCTCACCTTTCTGTTCACTTTCTGGAGTGAATATTCACTATGTATTTTTCCAATATTAATTTGATGGCTGTATAATGTTCTTCTGATTCTACTCATTTCATTTATCATTATCTCATATAGTCCTTTCCAAGTTTTTTTTTTTCAAATCAGTCTGCTCTCATTTCTTAATGGTGTAGTAGTATTTCATCATAATCATATACTTCAATTTGTTTAACCATTCTCCAATTGATGGGCATCCCCTCAATTCTTTGCCACTACAAAGAGAGATGCTATAAATATTTTGAAACATATGGGCTCTTTTCTTCTTTCTCCAATTCTCCAATCCAATTCAAAGATCCCATGGAAACTGCAATTATTCATGGGAGTTTCATAAGAGTGACTTATCATCTTCACATGACCCCCAAAGTGCATGAGAGATAGTGTTCTACATCTCAAATACTTTGAAAAAAAAAACAGTGATATGGATCATATATACAAAGTTTATTAGAACCTAAAGGAGGCATTTTTTATCATTTTTCATTTTTATATTTTAATTTTCCAGTTACCTGTAATAACAGTTTTCAACATGTTTTCTAAAATTATAAGATCCAAATTGCCTCTTTCCTTCTCTTCCTTCCCCATTCCTGAAGATGATAACCAATTTGATCTACATTATACATATATTATCATGTAAAATTTACTTCCATATTAGTCATTATTCAAGAGAATACTCATATCAAACCAAAACTCTCAAATAAAAACATATAAATGAACTAGAGTGAAAATAGCATAATTTGATCTGCATTCCAAATACTCCAATGGTTCTGTCTCTGGAGATTGATAGCATATTTTGTCATAAGTCCCTTAGAATTGTCCCGAATCATTGTATTGCTAAGAGAAGCTAAGTCTTTCACAGCTGATCATTATACATTATTGCTATTTCTATGTACAATTTTCTCCTGGTTCTGCTTATTTCACTCTGCATAGATTCATGTAAGTGTTACCAGCTTTTTCTAAAATTATCTTGCTCATCATTTCTTATAGCAAAGTAGTATATACACCATCATATACCACAATTTGTTCAGTCATTCCCCAATTGTTGGACATCCCTAGAGGAAAGATTCTTAACCATTTTTGTGTCATGACTCCTTTGGCAATTTATAGAAGCCACAAAATAATTGAAGGAAATGTGTGTGCTCCTGTGGGAAGAAGCAGGCTTGTGCCTCTATAGTTGGTCACTTGGCAGCCCCTGTTTTTCTGCTGTTTACAGCATCACCAGTGCCACGTCATGAGCGTCAATGAAAATGCCTATAGATATTCCAAGCTCATGTCATTATGACATTTCTTAAAACTTTACTAAATGACTGAGTGAAGTATTGCTTAAATGTGGAAATTTGGTTGGGTACCATGCTTTTTTTTTCCCTCACATTTGCAGTTGAAGTGTTTTTTTTAATATATCTTAAAGGACATAAAGTAAAAACCTAAATATTGTAATATGACAGATAACCTAATAATTGTATTTACATTAAAATGGCAAACATGATATTGCTTCTCGTCAAATAAAAAAATAAAGAAAAAAGTTAAAAGTGAGTGAAAATAAAGGTATAGTTCCCCCCCTCCCCATACAAGTTCATGGACCTAGACTTTCCCATCCCAGTTCACACTCCCTCCTCAAATCTATCTATGTCATGTGAATTTCAGAGTAAGAATTGCTGGCCAAGGGAGAATAGTTGATAGAATTACCCCCGAATTTGTACCAATTTAAAGTGGTATAGAGCTTTGAGTAAATTATTCCATACCTCTCTTCCCCTTTTCCTGGCTTCCCTAAAGAAATATTTTGTACATATTTAATTGGGTTTAAAATAAGAAAAGACCACCTTTAGGAATAAAAATAGGTTGAAACAAAACAGTTTAAGAGTTTGGGGATAGGAGGAGAATCAGATCTAGCTACTTTATCTGAGTTATGGTGAAGACTTAATGGGCTCATTGCAAATAATAACATACCAATTAATGATAAAAATCATTGACATTTACCTGGTACTTCAAGGTTTGAAATTGATTTTTATATCTCTTCTCAAATGAACTTCACCAAAACTCTTTGAAGAAGGTACTACAGGTGTTATTATCCTTGTTTTACAGATGAGGAAACAGAGGCTCAGAGACTTTAACTCATTTCTTCATGGCCACACCAGACATAGCCCCCTTCTTCACTTTGACTGATTGAATCAGTAGCCCTCATTCCCCAAGAAGCAAAAGTCATTTGATAAGCATCATAATTCCCAGTGTCTTAGAGAGTATCTACAAATAGCATCCCTAATTCTAGGGTTAAATGATAATAATGTTACAATACTTTAATGTGCCCATGATATTGGTGAAGTGAATAGTCCCTCCATCAGTGAAGATTGCAACTTGTCTATGAGTTGTCATGTTGTGATATTATTATTCATGTTCCTATAAGATTCTATGTAAAGAATTCATCTCACCTGCTAGATGTTTCCTAGTCATTTAATCCCAGTTTTCTAGTCCTTATCACTTTTTTGCCTTGGAACAAATCCTTAGCCTTTATTCTAAGACAGAAGGTATGAGGGTTTTTAAAAAATGAATGATTTTCCAGGTATTTGGTCATATTTAAATTATGTGTGGTATAATTGATGTCATCTATATCTTTTATTTTTGGATATTGTGATGCCCCTGCTTCATAAGTATAATCATCATTATCATCATCTAGGACTTTTAAATTTACAAAACTTTTGACTAACCATCTCTTTTCACCCTCACACATACACACCTGTGAGGCAAGTGTTCCATAGATCATCCCCATTTTGTAGATGAAAACTGAGATTCAGGATTAAAGGAATTTCCCACAGAAACTCAGTAAGTCAAAAGTGAATTTGTGCTCAAGTCTTTTCTAACTATAGTTAAGGCTAGTAGATGCTAGAAATGGGATTCCTTGAAGGCTCAAAGCTATTGCAAGTCCTACTAAGCCCATGCATCTGTCCTGTACTTGCTTATAGCATGTTTTGACTATTAATGTTGCTTCTTCCATAAAAGATAGAAGGTTTAAGATTGAATTCAAAACATGACCTTTGGGATTTTCCACCAGTTGCCTTCTTTAAAAAAAAACCCTTACCTTACATCTTGGAATCAATACTGGATATTGGTTCCAAGGCAGAAGAACAGTAAGGGCTCGACAATGGCAAAGTGACTTGCTCTGGGTCACACAGCTAGGAAGTGTCTGAGGCCAGATTCAGACTGGGGACCTCCATCTCTAGGTCTGACTCTCAATCCACTGAGCCATCCAGCTTCCCGGTTGCTTATTTCTTGAAGTATAAAAAAGCTTTCTGAACCAATTATCAAGGATTTAAACTTGAAGAGGACTTTAAGGTCATCCAGTCTGATCCCTGGTTTTGCAGAAGAGAAAAGTGAGGTACAAGGGTTCAAGGAATTCAGCCATCTTTGCACAAGAAGAAAAAAGTAAAATCAGAATTTGAACCCAGAACTTCTTTATTTCCATTCTATAGCTCCTATCAATGCATGGCTGCCTCAACTAAAGGACTTCCATGTGGCTCACAGCTGGACCAAATAACATAATCCAGTGTAAATTTAGCAAGAGATCACAATAAAAAGAAGGTAATGACAAGCTGTAACATTTTTATAGACTTTGTCTCTGGGTTGGGCAAACTTTTGGCAGGAAGTAGGCTTTCTACTTTCCATTGGGTTTAGTGTGTTGCAGGCAAAAAAAAAAAACAATGTGCTCACCATATTTTATCATC
The DNA here is from genome assembly GCF_027887165.1 of Monodelphis domestica. Lineage (NCBI taxonomy): Eukaryota > Metazoa > Chordata > Mammalia > Didelphimorphia > Didelphidae > Monodelphis > Monodelphis domestica. The sequence continues at coordinate 63,777,409 of NC_077234.1, forward strand.
TTCAATGCTGTGACTCACCAACTCTGCTGTTCTAGTTCTATTGATAACAGATGAGTATAAATACTTGTACTTTTCTCAATGAGATGTCAAGATTATACCATGCAACTGAGATGATGCTCCCATTTAAAAATGACATGTGATTTATCATTATGATTTCTGGAAAACCTGATTATTCATCATTGTTGATACTGGTCTCCCAAAACTGCATATGAAAAATAGCACTTGAGAATACAATCAGTTTCAAATGATGTAGAGTAATAGGTTCACACTCTTTTTTCCTCATGCACTGCGAACATGTGGATTGAAGGAACTTCTTTGCAACTTACACCTATGAATTATGAGATTCAACTTTGCCAGTTAGTCATGTAACTTGACAGGAAATCAAATGACAGCATTGGAATAGGACAAATGTAAACTCAAGTTTTTGCTTCCCCACCCCTTTGATGATCATGAAACTAGTAGCTTGTGCCCTCAGAATGAGAGGTGACCATCAAACCCTTCCTGCACATCTCTCAATTTCAAAGTTACAGAAGCAGTAAGGACTGCAGTTTTAAAGGAACTTTTTTCCTGGGAGGGAAGAAAAATGAACTGTCTGATTCAGTGGGAAACACTTACTCTGAAGGAGCTCTAGATGAGGCAGCTGTGGTGGTCAGAAAATAGCAGAGCTGGGGAAGCAGCAGCTGGAACCACATGGAAGAGGGGGTGGATGCTAATAGCAATGGGAAATGAAGAGAGGGGAGGGAGGTGGCACCAGAGTGTGGGATGCTGTATTGACTGTGGGTTAAGGATTTGGGTCCTTGACAGCAACAAGCCATTGAAACCATGTTCTTCAGAGCTTTGAAGTTACCCAAGCATTTTGATGGCATTACAAACCCCAAATTCACAGTTACTGTCTTTTATAACTTAACCATAAGAGAATCTAATTAAAATCCTGCAAACCCAGAACTAAGACTTGCTGGGTTCTGAGGTTCTTTTCCATGGGCATGCAGGAAACTGTCCCAAATTATGGACTTGGCTAGTCTTAACTCATTCAAAGTCCCAGATGAAATATCAAGGAGTTTTGGCAATTGGACAGAGCTGCGTCAGGATGGGGTTTCTGTGAGAAAGCTTGCACCCATTTGCTGGCGGTGAGTTGTTTTGTCTGAACTATGGCCCAACTCAATGCTACAATTTTCCCACTTACATAATCACTAAAGATCTTCATTTTTAAAAAAGTTTTAAGGATTTATAGTGATTCAAAAATAGATTGCTGCCAGTTTGTAACAGAGGTTGAGATAAATTTCAATGACAGCATGGGAATGCTGAAACTCAAACTTACTCTGGCTGGAATTCTTTGCCAGAGTGTGAAATCAGCTCAGTGTACCATCATAGGAGCAGGGTGATCATTAAGATGATGTGATGCATATCTCTTCATATCAATTAGCACCCTAGTTCAGTGCTGCCAAAAATTGCCGCTAACTTAATGTCAATCACAGTGTCAACACTGTGATTCTTAACCAGCTGTTAAGACACAGTAATGAAAGATCTCTTCCCCAGGTTGAAGGACTCAGCAGATCAGACACTTTAAATAATTTATAGCATTTTTTCCCTAAAAAATCCAAATAAAAGATTAAGGATGAATGTCTCCTGATGGGCTGTTTTTTTCAATCATGCTTGATGAATACATTGCTTTTCAACGCTACCTAACTTTTTTACCCACAAGAATCAACTTCATGTTGAAAATATGGTGCATACACCTTCCTTTCCTTGCAGAGGTAGGAAACTATAGTTAAAATATGTTACATGTATTGTCAGACTCAGCTAATGGATTGCCCAGTTTTGTTGAATTTCCCTGCCTTTTATTCTTTATTGAAAGGGAAAACTCTGGCGAGGAGGAGGGATATATATATATGCATATATATATATATGAAAATGAAAGTAATATGAAAAAGAAAGCAAAAAAGATCCCACTAATGATATTACCTCTAGAACTGTGGGCAAGTGACTTGACCTCCATGGGCCTCTATTTCCTTATCTGTCTAGCTTTAGATTTATCCTGTAAATATAATTAAAATTTTAAACACAAAAAGAGAATAAGAATTCACACTGATTGGAAAACAGAGTTTACCTATTCAATCCAGTCTGCCATTAATGTACATGCTCAAGTTAGCCCAGGGGTTGTTGATATTGGGGTGAACCATGTGTGGTGGGGAAAAGGAGAGGGTGAAAGTAATTCTCCAATAGCAGAATACTTAGTTTATCCAGAAAGTTATCATAAGACCCTAATTACTTGATTAATTCAAATAATAGGAATATTTTATTCTGTCTTCTTGATTAATGTTAAACTCAAATGAAAAGTGATCCTGTGGACTTCACATTGACTTAGAAAACTACAAACATTGTCTACATTGTGTTTTTATTTATTTTGTTAAACATTTCCCAATGACATTTTCATCTAATTTGGGCCACATTGAGGAGTTTTACCAGCTGCATGTGTTCTTGACACCTCTGTTCTAGAAAATTTCCCTTGATTACTAATTTCGTTGCAATTAAGATAGCTAAATAACTTAACAGAAAGCCTCTAAAAGCCTTATAGCATCCAGAGACTTCCATGTCTGCAATGCTTATCTGCCTCATCACCATTTCTTAGTATCTTTACCTTCCTTCAAGTGTCATCTTTTTTTTTCCCTTCTAAGTTGGTTATTTTCTTTTCTTCCTCAAACTTTGTATTTATTTTTCTTTGCATTCATTGGACACATCCCCAAACTATTCAAATATGGATACATTCAGAGATTCCTCAACTATCTCATCATGGGCATACACATATCATAGTGTGACACCTCTTCTCTGGTAGAGTGTAATTCTCCCTGAGGTTCAGAACATTTTTCTTTTGCTTTTTATCTTTTTATTCCCATTGCCTAGCATATAGAGATTAATAATGAAGTTAAACCGAATTGAAAGCTTGTTATACACTGCCAAATTAAAAATATAACTTGAATTTATTGAATACCTTTACTAAACATTGGCACCCTCCCCCCATATATAGTCATGTTGCAAAAGAAAACATATACCAAAAGAGAGCAGTAAAGAGAAAAATAGTTTTAAAAGTATGCATCAATCTGTGCTCAGAGGTTATCAGTTCTCTTCCTAGAGGTGGACAGCATTTTCATCATAGGTACTTTGGATTTGTTTTAGATCATTGTCTTGATCAGAGTAGCTAAGTCATTCACAGTTGATCATTGTACAATATTGCTGTTAAAGTATACAATGTTCTCTTGGTTTTGCTCATTTCACTTTGTATTGGTTCATATAAATCTTCCCAGATTTTTCTAAAACCATCTTGCTTGTCATTTCATATAACTGTTAAGAGGATGATTTAGGGGGTGGGACCAGATGTATAGGTTTGAGCCAGTATCAGAAGATTAACAGGTTTGGGAAGGCCAACAGAGCCCAGTGTAGGCAGAGACTGACTCTAATATGACACCCACACAGATCACTCAGTGAAATAAGGTAGAAGGGTTATGGGATAACCTAAAGCTAATTTGTCTAATACCCAAGGATCTAATATCTCTTCACAGAGATTTCTTCAGAGTGATTTTTCCTGCTCTAATCCTCTTCTGACTGCCTAAATTCCCAGTCCCTGATTTTGGCTGAGCTAAACTAAATACCCCCTTAGATGATTTTAAGGAAGGAGCTTGTGTAAGCCTGATAGGACCCAGGGAAGGCCCTAGATTCAAAAGGACCCAGGCCTGTTCTCACAATCAGATGCCAGATGGTTCAGGATCACCTAGAACTGCAATAGATAAACCAGATCAGCAAAGCAAGCAGGGCAGCAGGGCAGCAAGACAGGATAGTATATATTCAGGGTAGTATAAACCACTAAGGAAAAGCAACTTGTCTCTCCAGGTCAAACCCAGAGAAAGACCACTAAACCTCAGTTAACTATCTCTCCTTTACTATCCCATTCTAGAATTCTCTCCCTGTTAGTCTCGTGCTTCTGCAAACTTGCTCTAACCTTCTCTTCCTTATAGCATAACAATAGTATTCCATCACAGTCATATATCATAACATATTCAGCCATTCTTCTGTTGATGGTTATCCCCTTAATTTCCAAGACTTTGGCTTTTTTGTGAAATTTGCCTTTTTGAGAAGTGATTTTTAAGCCCAACATATCTCTTTTCTCAAATTAAAAAGAAATTTACCTGTTGGAAAAGAAAGCACAAAGAATATTTAATGTGTACAACATGGAAGCCAACTTAATGTCTTTACCTTATCTACATCCTACTTTGTTAATTCAGGTTTTAAGTAGTTTAGAGGGGGCCACAAGTTTTCAACATTCAAGCCCGATTGTGCAGCCTTGTCCTCTGTGAAATTCTCCATTTCCCAAGAATTAGTAATAAATGAAGTTGATTTTGAAACCCACTCAAAGTTATTTCTGCTTGTTAATCCCTCTTCTTGATCTTTGCAAATTTTAAATTAAAATTTGGGAAACTCTGCCTTGTAGAATATATAAGCTCAATCTACCAATCTACCATTCAAAAGTCTTGGAGGCTTTCAAATGTCTCCCAATTTTACAGATCAGGAAATTGAGGTCCCTGGAGATTAACTAGCTTGCCTTAAGTTACAGAGGGAGTTATCAGAGTCTGAATTTGAACTCAGGTCCTTTGACATCAGAGAGAGTATTTTCACACTGTCCCACACTACTTGCAACTAAAATTATATCATCTTCTATACTCTGACAGAAGAGGATGCCCAATGAAATTATATATGTCACATTGATCCTATTCTTACATAAGTGTAGCTTGCTGAGATCTAGAAGTAATAGAAAGTTTAGAATGTACTGTGTAGTACAGAAGAAAAAATTACTAATTTGAAGTCAAAGGGCCTAGATTCTACTCCTGGCTCTGTCCTTTACTACCCAATGTACCTTGGGTAATTCACACAACTTAAAAGCATCTTAGTTTCATCATCTATAAAATGATGATGTTGACCTAGATGGTTTCTCAGATCATTTCTATCCCTGATTGTAGGTCTCTATATTTGAGCTGGTTAACTCCTTTGGGTAGATCATTAGTTAATTAGAATCTTGACCTTATTAATATGAGCAAGGATGGAGCCTTCTGGTCCAGTTGATTTCAGAGAGAGAAAAACTTATTCTGCCACACATTGCATCTAATTCTAGCTGCTAATATGTCTTGATAATATGCACAGTTGATCAAAAAGGGAACAAGCCATAGAATATAAATAGATAAAAGTAACTAAGTAATTAAATTTGCCTTTTCATTAGTTGTCAATCCCTCAAAAAAAGATTCAAAAGACAAATCAAATATAAAGGAAATGTACATTGAAAGTGACTGCCTGGGGATAGGAAGGGAAGAAAAAAGGAAGGAAAGAAAGAAATAAAGAGTGATTATTTAAAATCTCTGATGATTGCCATCTTTCTTGATAAGAATATCTTCTAAGAAATTATGTGATGTCATAAAGTACTCAGTACTTTGGATGGTTGCAAAATATTAATTTATTAATCATACTTTTTACTTTGAATATTTAATATATTTGTATTTTCATCCTGCAATAATGTCTTGGATATGTTATTTTTTTAAAAAAGATATCTGCTAAATATACTCATCTCTATAGCCACAACATATCACTTGTGCACTCACTCAAGTGAAAAGGTTAGTGGAGGAGATAACTAATGTCTCAAATCAAATTAATGAGCAATAATTCTGCCACAAGAAAGCCACCTAATAACTGTTAGAAGTATAACATACGGCCCATCTCTCTGTATAATGTGGTAAATAAATAGAGCTAGAAGGTCATGAGTTATATAATACATTATTTTGGCAGAATCCTCTTATATGCTTTCTAGTGATTATGGCATTCTCTTTGATGCCAAAACTTACTTGTGTTTGCTGTAATATTTCCATAACAGCTTTCTGTAAAATTTTTAATACATAAAAATATGTCCCACTACTTTACAGTCTTTTATTTTGCTCCATCTGGACAAATTCTACAAGACAATAAATTGATGTTTTTCTTCAAAGTATGGATATATTAGATTTAAAATGTCTTTGTTAGTTGTACTTCCTGTTAACTGATGATAGAACAGTATATCTTTTCCACTGAATCATTTTGCAGATGTTACAAGTATGACTAAAATTGCCAACTTGAAAACATCAGTTGTCTCATCTAATTAAAATGTGTAATTGTCACTTTTTTTTAACTTTCTACAATAACTATATCAACATCATATGAATATCATATATCTGGTGACACATAATATTTTAAAAATAGGTATTTCTAACTTTTTAATGGAATCATTTCCAAGCATATACTTGACAACTGTTTTGGCGCATGGCAAATTTTATTTTTCTGCCAAAGTATGAATGTCTTTATCTTTTACAATGTAATACTTTCCCAAATATAGAATTTCATTTTTTCTGTTTCCATGTTTGTTTACAAAATAAATGAGTTAATACTGTGTTTTTAAATATTCTTTCCACTTGAAAAATCAGTTTTTTCTTCAACATGGCTTTCTTTTTTTGTAAATATTGAGACAAAAGGCAAAGTTTTAAGCTGCTAGTTATAAGAACTTCTCCACAAATTACACATCATAATTATGGACATTTATTTTTTCAAAGAAATTTAAAAAATAAATTTAATATATTCTTGACTATACATTATTTTTATGTCTGTAATAGTTCAAGAATTTTGCATATTTTGTGTATTTTTTCAGACATGACTTTCTTCTCTTGTACCACTAGTAAACCGTCTATACTCTCAAAACAACTGTACTGAAGTAGTTCAGCTAGTTCATTTGAAAATCCAGCAGATAGAATATTGACTTAAGGGGTTAATAATTTTTAGTGAGAAAATAACCTAAATACTACAGTGAAAGGTTTGTCTTTGCAAAATGTTTCTGGTAATCAGCAATAGTTTCAAGATGGTTTATGATATGAATGTAGAATAATCATGGTTTTAAAACAGCCATATATTTGTGCTTCAAGAACACAAATGTTAGTAACATCTAGATCACATGGCTAATAAGGTACGGTTACAGAGTAACTGAGGAAAATGATGGAGTTATTCTGGCACAAGATACAGAATGAAAATAAGATTATTTTCATGCATCTGGTCATCTATAGGGAAGTTCCATCAAATTCTTGTGGTTGTTTAGAATCAATTTGATAACATGTTGAGAAAGTGCAAAAATATGTTGCTTAGTCAGAAATTATTAAGGTTTGATGTATTCACTGCATAAACACAAAACTTGCATACATGATCATGACAATTTTGACTCACCGTAGCTACAAAACTAGGATTCCTCAAATATACTCAGTTAAAACATAATTTGGCAATCATTTACTGCTCAAAGAGCCATTGAAAAAACTTTTAGTGTGAACCCCTGGGACTGTCATTATGAACTGCCAAAGGACTCATGATAACCACTGATTTCTTCCAATTGTTAAATAAAGTGACTTGTTATCATGTAGAAAAGTGACACTGACCACGTATCCAAATTATTATTCTTTACCTTCTGCTTAAATGCAATTTGCTCCAAAATGATTCTCTGTGCTTTATTATGAAATGAATCCTTCAGACTTTTTTAGGAAAAAAATTTTCCAGAGATTAAAGGAAAATTGAAGAGCTTGATTTTATAGAACAAGAATTCCCAGTATTTTTGTGACAGGGTGTTGCTTTTCACCTCCCCAAAACTTTAAAATTATGAGTGGGAAAATGATTTGGGAGGGACAAGAAAAGAGAATAGTAGGAAAAGAGAGCTCTAGGTCCTGAAAGTAGAATCCTTAAAATCCTAAAAGAATAGAGTAAGGGAGAGAGAGAAGCTAGTTACCTTTCTCAACTGGGAAGCCCTTTAACCTTAAAAAATGCCATTGTAGTACTGACTTTGTCTAGCAGCCAAACTAGCCTATTTACTATTTCCTATATTTAGATAATATCTCATTTCTTTCCTCAATTCTTTTGCACAAGCTGAAAGATGTGGACCCTATGCCTGGAATGTACTCCCTCTTCAACATTGCTCACAGAATCCCTCAATTTCGTCAAGGCTCAGTTCCAATGCACATATCATTGAAGACTTGCCCTTATTCCTTCCCTCTTTTTAAAAAACCTTCCTCTCTGTCTTAGAATCTCACTAATATTGGTTCCAAGGCAGAATAGCAGTAAGGCTAGGCAACTGGGGTGAAGTAACTTGTCCAGGATCACATAGCTAGGAAGTTTGTCTGAAGCTAGATTCTATCCCAGAATCTCCCATCTCCAGGCCTAGCTCTCTATCCACTGAGTCACCTTGCAGTCCTTGGTTCCTTTGATATCAATAATTTCTTCCTCCTTTCTCCTCCCCAAAAAGTACTTTGTAGTGTAATATGGAAATCACTTTAAAAGACTGATATATATTAATTTAAGGTCGCCAAGGAATTCAGCTATGTAATTCCTAAATGAAAACTCAAGTCAGCAGTCAACCTTTTATGGAGTTTTTAATTACTAACAGGAGGAAGAAAGGTATGAGAGAGAGAGAGAGAGAGAGAGAGAGAGAGAGAGAGAGAGAGAGAGAGAGAGAGAGAGAGAGAGGGGAAAGAAGGGAATAGGGCTTAAATACCCCCTCTGCTTAGGCTGGGCCAAAGGCCCAAGGCTTTGGATAGCCAAGGCAAAGAAAAGAGATCAGTCCCTATCACTCATGTGACCAAAATGGAGAAACAGTCTGAGGGCCTCCACTGCAAGCCCCAGGCTCCAACAACCTCCTTTCCTCCACACAGGAAGTTCCCAGACTCCTCAGCTGTCCTCTACCTTACTTCCTGTGTCTCACCTGTGCCAATGGTGGCTCTAGCTTCACCCAGGACCACCCAGAGGTCTGTCCCCTTTGCACATGTCTGTTGAAGGCCACATTCTCAAATAATTAAATCTTGAGCTTTGCTGCAGCCCTTCCTAAATCCTTGTTACCTTGAGTAGGGTGGAGATTGTAGTTTCCAAGACCTGATTCTGTCATTCCAAGTATCTCTATTGTTATTGATCAGGAAATAGCCAAATTCCATCCTCTAATGAATGGTTTGAACAGGGTTGAGTAGTTTTGAAATTCACAGTAGATATAATTACATATGTGTTTTTAAATATGACATATAAGTGTATGTCTTTATATATTTATACACAAAGCACACAAATACATTTTTCATTAATTTTTAAATGTTTTCCCACAATGTAATAATGCAAACTTTTTTGAAGTAGAGATTGTTTATTGGTTTGGTTTTTTCTTTGTATTTCTAGGGTCTGGCATATATTAGGGGCCTGATAAATGTTTCTAGAATGAATGCATGAAAATGTATAGGCATATATAAAACAAAAACAGGTAAAAGGTAACCTATGAAAAGAAGGTACTTACAGCTGGAAGGACTAAGAAAAGTTTTCTTAAGAACATGGTTTTTGAGCTACATCTTAAAGAAAAGTAAGCATTCCATGGAGGTACATGTGGGTAGGAAGAGCCATGCAGCAAATCATAAGAGACGGCCAGTTTGCAAGAAGCAAGGAGATGGGAAATGGAGGATGGGTGTTTGAAGAACATAGAGTGACTGGAGAAGAGTAATGTGAAAGAAGACAGGAAAGGAAGGAAGGGACCAGACTGTAAAAATTTAAATGCCAAACAGAGAACTTTATATTTTATCCAAGAGGTCATAGGTAGTTAGTGCAGTTTATTGAGTAGGAGAAGTTCACATGGTCAAAACTGCAATTTAGGACAGAAGAGTTTACTCTCCTAGTTGGCTACATGACTTTTTATTTTTTCCTCCTTTCTTTTTCATTATGTAACTATAATTCAAGCTGCAGAAGCATGGGATTAGAAAATGCAGTAAACCTGGAGATAAAAGATCTTGCTCCAAGTCCCACCTTTACTATTTCCTAGTTGTGTGACCTTAAACATGTTGGTTCGCCTCTCTAAATTGATGTCTAATAAGGAGATAATCCCTTTTCTGACTGCTCCTGGGGCTATGGTAGATTCTCAAAAGAGGTCCTCTATATGAAATCATTGTATAAACTCTAAGGCTCTTTACACATAGAAGGAAGGCATGGCTACAATGCATACCATGGATATGCTGTGACTAGTGATTTTTCTCAGGTTCAAGACTCACTCTCAAGTGGTGGTTGGAGCCCCTTCATTGTTATTCTAATTTGGGAAGTTGTGAATATATTTCATAGATAATAGTTGGAAGCATTTCTAGAAGATGCATTGCCCAAGCAAGCACCAAATCTTTGTTATTATCAATTAAGCATTCAAACATTCAATGGATGTGTGGTATGGCTCTGGGGAAGGGAGACCCAAACTTAGAATTAGGAAATATAAGTATGACTCTTGTCTCAGACATGGAGCCAGAAGCAAACTAGAGCTTGAGATTCAAAGGATGGGTTGAATTACAATATGCAAAATTGTGAATTGGGGAAGAAATTCCAGGGAAGAGTAATGGGTGACTCAAAGATGCAAAAATGCGAAGGCAACAATGCTGACAACACTCAAATGACCACTAGAACACTTAGTACCATGGAGAAAGACTTCCAGAGGAAACTATAGGAAAGACAGTTAAATAGTCAGATATAGAAAAACTTTGGGCATCATTAGGCCCATTTGAAAGGAGGTTTCTATGGGAGTGGTTGCTTTTTTTTTTATCCAGATCAACTTTCACAGTACAGTTTATGATATATATACTTGTGTGTGTATATATATATATATATATATATATATATATATATATATGTCCTAATGAACAGATAAGATATTTCTCCTTGGTTTCCAGTTAGGGTCAAAAATCTGGCTCAGCAAAAGTTCCATTGATTGGCTCATTCAGGAAGCAATTACTATTATAGCTGGAATGTGTGGAGAATCCTTTTCCTAACTCTGACATTCCAAATAAAGTCTTTCAGAAATTCCCTATCTCTTTCAATGGAATCATGAATAAAACAATAGTCTAGCTAGATTATAAGCCTCCTATAGGGAAAATTTGGAAAGATGTTGGAAAGAGAGTAGTGGGTCTGATTATGTAGGTTCTACAAAAGAATTCAAACCTCTAACTACAAGTCTTAAAGGAGATGTATTCTGGTGTTTTTTTTAGAATTTTAGTATGGTTCAGAATTCAATACCATGACTTACCCCATTGTGACAAAGGTGTTATATGTAAAAATGCCCTCAAGTTTTAATAATGCAAGTGAAAATACACAATGATCATTCTGAAGTCTGAGCAGTCATCCTCCGGAGGAGGTGTCCCCACTGGCTTTTCCTGTCTGGCTCAAACCCCCATTGTGATTTTGGCTATTGAGAAGGATATTGGCAAGGATAACCTGAGCAACTAAGAGCATTGAGCTATCACAGAAATGGATGTTCTCAGCTCATCTTACTGGTGGTGAAGAATTTAAATCTTGGCATCATGCATTATTATATTGAGAAAAAAACTTGAGTAATTAATAGTAACTGATACAACTACACTGCTTTACAGTTTACAAAGTGTTAAATATTGATCCAATTCAGTTAAGAATTCTGTGCAGAGAGATACACACTATCCATGTTCCTACATTTTATTAATATCAGAAGTGATCAACAATGAAATAATAAGGTAAAATATGTGTATGTACAACCTTAGTAATGTAGCCATCCTTGGTTCTCAGCTGTCCAGTAGCCTTGGATACACTGACATATATCTAATTTGATCTAATTTGGGATTTAAGTAGTTTTTTTCAGTACTGCTGATGAAATCAAGTGGACTGCAGACCCAAAGACTTAGCTTCTCTTATACCAAGATTATACAAGTTATTTAGGAACACTTACCAATATACCAATTTATTAATCAATTGATCAGTAACATTTAGTAAATGCCTTTATGTAAACTGTGTTGTGCTGGGTCATAGGGACACAATGAAAAATTAAAGCGTCCCTGTCTTCAAAGAACTTCCCATTACCAGAGAAGACAAAATATGTGGTATAAGTTGTATATAATGTATACATATATGTAATGTGTTATATTGAGACATATGTATGTAATATACAAGATAAATACAATATAAATGTAAGATTATTTAGGGAAGTAGGAATACATTGACCACTGAGGCTATCAGAAGCAGAAGTAGAAGTATAGTAGGAACTGTTTAAGCTATCTTGAGAAATATGGGATTCCATTAGGCAAAAGAGATGAGGATGACTCTATCAGGCTGGAGAAATAACCAGTGCAAAGGTGGAGAAATGTATGTGAGTAACAGCAAGAAGGATAGTATGGCTTTATTTATAGGGGACAAAATGGGAATAAAGTGTAGTGAGGCTAGAAAAGAAATATAGGAATCTAACCTTCAGGATTAAACTAATAATGATCAAATCCAGCCCCGATATTCATTTAGATGAATGTAAATATCACATTCATCCAAACCTAGGTGGATGTAGTTACTCTGGTGCTAGTTTGTTTCTGCCTAATTCACCAGTCATTTTTGGCTCTTTCCATTCATATGTCCATCCATGTGAGTGGGAATACAGTGGGATTGGTAAGCCTTATGCATCTTCTACATTATCTCATTTGATCCCCACAACAACAGCACTGCAAAGCAATCTTTCTCCCATTTAAAGATGAGCAAACTGAGTTCTAGATCAGTTAAATGACTTGTCTCAGATTACAAAGCTAAAAAGTGGCAGCACTGGGTTTTAAACTGAGGCCTTCTGATTACATATACTCTCTTTTGTAACAAGATTGTCTCTCTTATTGCTCCCTTCAAAAGATCTTAACCAAATGTCCTAGAAATACTTGGAAAAAAAAAACCCAGGAACTATATATGAACAAAGTATCCTAGGAATAAGAGCTCTCCGTTTATGCAGTTTTCATACAGAAAGCCACTGTCTTTAGAAATGCCTTGGTAATCTCAAGAGATTTATTTACCTATCTACAATTTAAATGTTTTTCTAGAGAACCACGTCTGCAGAAAAGGATCGGCCCATCAATTCCATGAGTTTAAAGTTGTCATTTAGTTCTTTTGTACTTGGATGAAAATTCTAGTAGGCCATCATGTTTTCAGCTCATCTCGAGTTGTCTTGTGTCTGAGTGGAATGGGTAAAAGGAGTCAAATTCTCCAAAAGGAATCAATGTCCACTGCTTGGGCACTCATCCACTTCCCATCAATGAGAGCATGTCACATACTGGGCTTGCACAATTTATCCACAGATTAGCTCAGTAGGGAGAAAATTCCAGCAGCAGGGCTGACTCAGATGGAGTATATTTGTACCATACCATCATCAAAGAAGGAGAAACTTAGGCATCAATTTAGTTAAATCTTTCTGGCTGTTGACTAAAGGATAATTTGCTTTAGAGGACACAGTCTTGGTGAAAAATAAAATTGTACTTGTAGTTATTTAGCAATCCAGCTGAGCATTTACAGAACCCTGGACAGAATTTCTTCTATTTCTATTAATCTCTTTACCCTCCCATTTCTAAGAACAAGCAGACTTCCTGCCTTATGTCCATGCCATTTCTTTAAGTCCTGAGAAACCAGTGGCTGTCCTAGAGTGAACCCAAGAGAAATTACAAGTCAGTTTTTCCAATGGCATTAAACATGTATGGTGTCACCTTTAAGAGCTTTTAGGAAAATGAGTATATGGCTAAGCAATGCCAAACCACAGAGAGGCAAGGTGGTGTGAAGTGTGGTGGTGGTAAAATGCAACAAAGAAAGCCAAAAACATGGCTTGGAAAATTTGGGGCTTGATTCACTCATAGAATGACCAGATTACCACTATCACCAGCAACAACATTAATTCTTCATTTCTCCTTGGCTTTGGAGACTCTGCTCAGCTATACATTTCCCTCAGGGAAGCTGATAGAACAATCTATTTTCATATCTCCTCACAGATTATATGTGGGTGAGGAAAAGAATGGAAACTGGCAAAGTTGTTGATTTGTACCATACTTGTACCATATCTCACCTGAAACCATTTCTACAATTACAAACTAGAGATGATTCTAAAGCCAGACATACTTTTCAATAGTACTCTGGTTGAACACTCAAGCCCACCTAGAAAGATCTGCAGTGCCAGTTAGCCTATATTTTAAGAAGTCTTTCCTGGTTGATTGGTGGATTGGTTTTTATATGGGTTATTTAACCTCTAAATTTGGATCAAAATGTAACACTATAATTTGGGAAATAAAATATGAATTGTCTTTAGGCTTTCTTTTGATTTCATCAGTCCTATCTGGTATTAACTCTGATATTTCTTTCTATATGATGGGAAACTAAACCTTATTCAGTATTGCAGGAGATGATGTAGTTGTGGGTTTTTTTAACCCTTGTCTTGCATCTTAGAATTAATACTGAATGTTGGTCCAAGGCAGGGGAGGCTAGGCTCATATTGATGAACCTCTGGCACACATTCAGAGAGGGGGCTGCTCCCCTACCCATTTCATTGTGCACCTGATGATATTTTTCATTTCACTGGCCCTTCTATCCAGCAACCAAATGGGATCACTTCCTCCCTCCCCTGTCTGGGGTAAAAGGATGGCTCATGTGAGGTGTGAGGATGCAGTTTGGACACTCGGTCTCCAAAAGGTTTGTCATCACTGGGCTAGACAATGGAGGTGAAGTGACTTACCCAGGGTCACATAACTAGGAAGTCAGATTTGACCCCAGGACCTCCTATCTCTGAACCTGACTCTCAATCCACTGAGCCATCTCTGACCACTAACTCTGAGGTGACATGATTTTAAATAATCCTTAACTGATTGAAGGAGGTAGGATAGATCTTGTTACAAAAGGTGATTAAGCAGTTTGGATTGGAAAAAGGATTAAAGGATTTGGAGAATGTTTTCTTCATTTCCCCAATTTTCCCTTAGGTGAAGGGATAACAGAATGATGATAAGTAATTTGTTTCAGCAGAATTTGTTCATAAAGGTTGTTTCAGACCTGCATTTTGGGTAATTTATTCATTTGAATTTAATAATCTTGGAGGTTTCAAAATATTTCCCAATCCTCATTATTCACCAGAGGGTTAATTTAAGTTGTGCCTAGCCCTAAGGTCCCAAGAAACGATCAGATCAAATTATTTTCCCTTGTGGTCTGGTTCAACTCTGAAATCAAAAATCCTGGGTCCAGATTCATAAGCAAAGAAATTTTGGTATGCCCTTTGGCGAACTAAATAAGAGGTCTAAGCCTCAAGTTTAGTTCCTCAGTAGGTAGTAGTAGTAGTCTCGGTAACCGAGGATGACATTTGTTTTTGTGCGCTTTCATCTGTGATGTAGATGAGTGTGCACAAAAACACTTGTGCATGAAGAAGATTTAAGTGGAAAAGCCTATGCACAGAGACAGTCCCACTCTCTTGGTGTTGGAAGCCTGGGTCCAGTGGCATGAAAAGTCGTTACACCTGGAGACTTCCTCAGCTGCATTGGATGGCCATGTTGTCCTTTGTGCTCCATCACGCCCTAAGCACTCCACAGTGCTTTGCTGCGTCGCCATCTCAGCTGTTGAACCTTCTTATTGGTTTCTTCCACCTGTTCCGCCAAAGCAATCTTCACATGATGGGTGAGCAAAGCCCTGGTTCACCAGGGGTCAACGTCGACCCGATGGCTACCCTCACAAGGTTTAGCAGGTCTGTCAAAGCCATTGCCCGGGGTGTGGCCGCTGCCACATGCTAGCAGCTACTGGGAGCCACAAGTGAGAGCTGGGTGTCAGGTGGGGGTCAGAGGCTGGAGAGCTGCCCTAAGAGGGCACGACAAGCCCTCCATACCAGAGATACTACTCCTCCCTGAGCAACCCATACACCCCACCTCAGTAGGATAATTAGGGATATTCACCTTTCCTTGCCAAGACTTTTCTAGAAATTAATGAAGTGGTATGCATTGTGAGGTTCTTCGAGGCACAGTGTCATATGAATTTGGATTTCAGTGAGGAATTTACAAGTAGCTGGATTTCTTGTAAATCCAGTAACTTATAATGGACTATCAGATTGGAAAGTGAGCAACAGTCTCCAGTGAAAGAAAAATGACCTCTCTCAAAGGTGCTTCTATTTCAGAAAAAAATAATATTCAGCCTTGTGTAATGTGGAATCTTGAATTTAGAAAATGATGCCCTCTCTCCAAAACTATTAATTGTGTAACCCGGGCAAATCATTTAACATCTAGGTTCCTGGTTTCTGCATCGAGATAATAACACCTCATAGAATTGTGAGATTCAAATTAAATAAAGTATGTAAAACACTTTACAAACCTTAAAGTGATGTCATCTCTTATCAGAATTATTATTTGAATAAAAATCTCATTAGGGGATATCCCAACACTTAGAAGTTTTAGTGGCTCTGGGAAAATAACTTCATTTTTCTGAAACTCAGTGTTCTCATCAATAAAACTGGGATAATAATGGTTCCCATTTTATAGCGTCCATGAGTATCACACATGAAAAGATAGATCAAGTACTTTGAAAATCGTAAAAGACTATAGGAATGCAGCCATCTGAAGTGGTCAGCCTGTTATCAACAGTAGATAGGACTGCCTGATCTCTCTAGTTGAGGGGTTCTTAAACTTTTTTTGGTCAGGAATCCCTTTTGTAGTCAGCTGAAATGTCTAGACCCCTTCTAAAAATAATGTTTCTACATAATGGAAGGAAAAACTAAGTTTCAGTTAGAACTTTGAGAAAATGAAAGTGTAGTTCTTCCCCTCCACTGCCACCCCACAATGAAAGTTTCCAGTGCTGCTTTAGAGGCAAGAGTCACGGGTGCAATTATTTGGCTGATTGGGTGTGAGGGCATATTGTCAATAATATAATGTTGTGAATTTCAGCAATCCCTAGGGTCTTCTATCCTCACACCTCCATAATTGTCTCAACTGGCTTCCTTGCTGAAGAACAAAGGTTCTTAAAAGCATTTGAACTCATTTAGAAATAAGGGAATGGATTTTAGTTTTAAAGGTTAAATTTGCAATAAAACCTGACACACAAAACCTTCATGGTATAGGGAAGTCACACATTTCCTAAACCATAACAACTGAACTCTGCATAGCCTCATTCTGGCTGGTGGGATTTATCTTACATCTGACGTGTCTTAAGAGCTAAGCCAGAGTTAGTTTGGCATGGGGCTTTTCTCCAAGCTAGCCTCACTTTCCAGAATCTCTCCCATAGGTGTCATAAAAAGGAGCCATCTTATGATGCTGAAACTCTGGTGTGAACACTGCAGTGTTACTTTTGAACTAAAATGGTACTTTATAGAACTTTTCCTTCCCAAAACAAACAAAAAAGAACATTACTACTGTATCATTTTTAAAGCTACAGGTTCTTTCTGACAACTTGCTAGCCACATTTTCTGGTTTTGTAATAAGACTGATCTTTGGACTTGATTGTCTGGTGAAATTCACTGTGAATGAGCTCTAACCGTATGTGTATAGTCTTCACATGATCATATTAGCACCCATTGGTCATAGAAGTATTTCTTTTTGTGGTTCACTAGTGTTGTAATTGCACTATTTAAGATCCTGCTCCCACTAGCTGTGGGAATAGGGGAGACCACTTATGTATATTATTGACGGTGTGTGTTGGAGTCAGCTCTAATTGGCTTATGAAAGCTGATTGTTAAATTTTCAGCATGAGTGTTTATATTTCTAAAAGTGCTATGCTACCAAACAGGACTTGATTTATTGTTTTGTTGATGGTGCAGACTTAAGATGTTAATAACAAAGATTAAACCTAAAAGTGTGTATTTTTTTAATTTTTAGAGCCATGTTGTTGAACATTTTACACATATTTTATTGCTTTATCAACATTGCTTGAGTTCACCTGGAGTTTAGTAGATGGTTGAGGCAGTAAAATCATCACTAGACTGTAGATGTGTGACTCTAGGTGAATAATAATAATTATTATTATATAAGGCTAATTATATTATCAGGCACTATACTTATCACTTTGCAATTATTATTTCATTTCATCCTCACAACAATCCTAGAAAGTAAGCCCTATCATTATCCCAATTTATAGATAAGGAAATTGAGGCAAATAGGTTTAAGTGACTTACCAAAAGTCAAATAGCTAGAAAGTATCAGAGGCTAGATTTGAACTCGGGTCTTCCTAACTCCAGGCCTGGTATTGTATCCACTTTGCCATCTAACTACTCTAATAATAATATCAATAATAATATTTAACTGGCATTTATGTAGTACTTTAAGGTTTGCAAAATGCTTCATCCTTTATCTCACTTGAACCTCACAAACCCTCCTAATTCTAAAGGATATTTATGGTGAGGTTATTGTGTGCTTTCTAGGTGCCAGACATTGTGCTGAGCACTGGGGATTCAAAGAAACTCAATGACCAAGTCTCTGCTTGCAAGGAGTTCACATTTTAGTGGGATAGACAATATGCAAATAATCGTGTATGCACCAGATATATAGAGGGTAAATGAAAGATAATCTCGGAGTGAAAGCACTGACTATAGGGGCAGAGGTAGACTGGACATCCATGGAGTTCCTTTCCATCTCTGACATTGAAGAAGAGTTTGGGAGCATTTCACGCAATGAAAATATCATTCATGTAGTCTAACCTACAGAATGGTTTGACTTTCAACTTGGAAGGTTATTGTTTTGTCCTGTTTTGTTTTTCTAACAGGCAGTATCTCCAACCAAAATTAATTCCCTCCAAAAGGTAGCCCTGGAAATGAAAGAACACTGTGACTGACTGAAGTCAGACCTTGGGCAGATTTTGTTCCCAACCTAGCTTTAGCCTTCAGACTTTATTTTTTGTTCTCTTACTCTCAGGAAAAGACTCAATATTAGTCATTCACTCAATAGTGTGATTTAAACTAATCCATTACCTTTCCTAGAGGGGAATTTGCTTTTTAAACCTCATCTCTAATAGTGAAATGAAGATGTGATCTTCTGTTAAAGACATTTCAAGCATTTACTGACAGGTGTTGAAAATATTTCGAAAGCATGGGGGCTTTCCCAGAGCCTCTGACTCACAACCACATATGCGGGCATTTACTCTGCCATGTGTGAATCTGGAGGGGAACTCACATATGTGAGTATGGTATGTCTATGTGTGTATGTGTGACCAATCTAATTTTTTTATGGTTATCAAGTTGCTTGCCTGAATTAGGTGAAAAAAATGCTTGGAGTTTTATAGTTAGTCCAGACTTCTTACATATCATTTCCTCTTCCTGCTTGGCCTAATCTTTATCCTTCTGACACCATTCTGTATACATGATTTTTTTCATGCCGGCTTCTGAGAGTCATACATGGGAAAGGAGATATTCAGGGCAGTCCAAAGGGGATTAAACACAGGTTTGTTCCATAATTGATGGATACATTGCAGAGAGATCCATTATCTTATTTTTAGTTGAATCATACCAGTAATGAGGAAGGGAGGAAGGATAAAGATAGCAGCCATCAAAGTTCAGCTACGTGGCTCAGTGGTTTGAGAACCAGGGCTAGAAATGAGAGATCTTAGGTTCAAACTTAACATCAGACACTTCTAGCATTGTGACCCTGGAAATGTCACTCAACCCCCATTGCCTAGCCCTTACCACTCTTCTGCCTTGGAACTAATACATAGTATTGATTCTAAGATGGATGATATGGGTTTAAAAAAATAAAAGATAGTAGTCATTTGCTTGAAACTCCTAGAGGAAAAAATTATTTTACTACCTTACCAATCTGAAAGGAAAAAAAAAATCCTAATTCTCTGTTTTGGTCTCTACCTAGATCTTGTTACTCTAAAATCTGGATTTAATTCTTGGAGTTTTGTTTGATCAAAGAAAGAAAAGCATCTGTAGTATGAAGCCTACTTCTCTGTAGTCAAGAGCTTTCTGTGGAGGAAATGAAAATTTTTAAAGTATTTAAAGTTAGTCACCCCTGACCACTGACTGTTCAGTGATCTGCTGGGTATTTCCATGTAATTCTCCCTAGAGGGTGCCATCGTCCCATTTCCTAACTTGGCTGCTCAATTTCTCCATGCTTGCCCCATGGCATCAATGTGAAACAGAAATGTGTCCAGGAAGGCTGTTTGTTGTTTTTTTAATAGCGCCTATATTTAAAAAACTAGAAAAAGATAAAGCTTTTCTGGTATATTTTAATTAAGCTTCATGACTAAAGATATAAAATCCAACCCTCAAAGCATGTATTAATTATTAATTACTATTTCCAAGGCATGAGAGGGAGGCAACATGGCATAGCAAATACAATGCCAGCCTTAGGGTGGTCAAAGCTTGGGCTTAAGTACTTCCTCTGACAGCTAGATATTGCACAATCATGGGAAAGTCACTTAAGATATCAGTGTTAGAGACATCTTTATAGAACTAGGAATTATAGACATAGCAGTTAGGTAGTACAGTAGATAGAATGCTAGGCCTGAAGTCAGTAAGATTCATGTTCCTGAGTTCAAATCTAGCTTCAGACAGTTACTAGCCATTTAATCCTGAGTGAGTCACTTTACCCTCTTTGCCTTTATTTCCTTGATCATAAAGTCAGCTGGAAAAGGAATTGGCAAACCATTTCAGCATCTCTGCCAAGATAATCCCAAATGGGGTCACAAAGAGTTGGACATGACTGAAATGTCTGAAAAACAACAAATAGTTTAGACAACTTCTTGATCCACCTTTAATGGTGTTTCCATGCCAGAAGTTTTTCATATGAAAATATTCACCAGGCTGAATCCAAAAGATCTGGCAATGAGATTCAGGCTTTTGAACTGAGAAGGACCTTCAAGGCCATCCTGCCCAACCTCCTCATTTTTTTAGATTAGAAACAGAGATGAAGTAATTTTCTTATGATCATATAGGAACAAAATAGTGTATCCAGGATTTGAACTAGGTCCTCAAACTCTAGTTTCAGTGTTCTTTGCACTATATCCAACCATCAATAGTCAGATCTAATCAAATAAATGCGATTTCTGCTAGGCTAGGTTTTTCTCTTGAACACACAACATAATAGAGGGGAAAGAGGACTGGATTTGAATTCAGTGGAACTCTCTCTCTCATTTATTATCTGGGTTACCTGAGTAAGTTCCTTAATTTCTTTGAGATTCATTTTCCTTATTTCTGTAAAATCAAGGTTTGGATTAAGTAACCCACCAGGCCCTCTTAAAGCACTAAATATATGATGTTTTGTAAGTAAAATTGTCTTACAGAATGGCTGGACCAATTCACAACTCCAGCAGTGTATTAGTGTCCCAATTTTGCCACATCCCTTCCAATATTTATCCCTTTCCTTTGCTGCCATATTGGTCAGTCTGATAGGTTTTAAGGTGGCACCTCAGGATTTTGGGGGATTTTTTTTTGCATTTCTCTAATCAGGAGAGATTTAGAACACTTTTTCATATGCTTATTGATAGTTTTGATTTATTCATGTGAAAACTGCCTATTCATGTCCCTTGGACATTTGCCGATTGAAGAATGGCTTGATTTTTTTGTAGATTTGACTTGTTCCTTTTATATCTGGGAAATTAAGCCTTTCTCAGAGACTTTGGTCATAAAAACATTTTCCCAGTTTGTTGCTTTCCTTCTAATTTTGATTTCATTGGTTTTAGTTGTATAAAACCTTTTAAATTTGATATAATCAACGTCATTCATTTTTCATTTTGCAATGTTGTCTATATCTTGCTTGGGCTTAAATTCATTCCTTTCCCACAGATCTGATTATTCTATGTTCACCTAATTTATTTATGCTTTCACTCTTTATATTTAAGTCATTTACCCATTTTGAATTTATCTTGGTATAGGGTGTAAGATATTGATCTAAACCTAATTTTTCCCATACTGTTTTCCAGTTTTCCCAGCAGATTTTGTCAAATAGTGAGTTCTTGACCCCAAAGCTGGGATCTTTCTTTATCAAACACTAGCTTGCTGAAGTCATTTACCCTTAGTCTATTCCATCAATCCATTCTTCTGTCTCTTAGCCAGTACCGTATTGTTTTTATGAGCACTGCTTTATAGTACAGTTTAAGATTTGGTACTGCTAGGACTGTATCCTTCACATTTTCTTAAATTATTTCCTTGATATTCTTGATCTTTTGTTCTTAAAGATGAACTTTGTTATAATTTTTTCTAATTCTATAAAAAAATGTTTTTGGTAGTTTGATAGGTATGTCACTGAATAAGTAGATTAATTTGGATAGGATTGTCATTTTTATTATGTTAGCTCATCCTACCCATGAGCAATTAATGTTTGTTCCAATTATTTAGATCTAGTTTTAATTGAGTGAAAGTGTTTTGTAGTTGTGTTCATGTAATTCCTGTGTTTGTCTTGGCAAATAGAATCTTAAATATTTCATATTGTCTAGAGTGATTTTAAAGAGAGTTTCTCTTTCTAACTCTTGCTGCTGAATTTTATTGGGAAATTCTGATGCTTTATGTGTCCCCCCACCTTCAACCAAAACTTTGGCCCTGAATAATAACTGGAACATTAGGGATAGTACCTGAACCTGTGACTCCATTAACATTTGGAATTTCCTAGTGAGGAAACTCCCTTTTCTGCAACCTCCAGGCTCAGAGAGGACTTAAGGCTACAAGAGGGACACACAGCCAGCTTGTGTCAACGGATAAGACTTGAACCACAATCTTCCTAACTCTATGACCAGCTCTCTAGCCCCAAACAGTGCTGCCTGCCATCTAAAGCATTATTTCTGCTCAATATTAGCAATTCTGGATAATTTGAAAAAGGAAGTGAGAGTAACCCTCCCTAGGGCAAATACAAGGGGAACTTGGGTATTTACCCATATGAAATTTTTTCTACCCTCTAAATATCACTGGAGATACCCCAATTTTCTAGTAGTTTTGATTTTTTTCTATTCTGAACTCATCAAACACTAACAAATGTGAATATTGCCATATTTGAAGGAAAAGAAGATTATATATGAAATCATGAATCTCCCATAACTACAATTTAGTTTAGGGCATGAATAATAAATATCAGATCTGGCTTGCTTTTCTGTCTTTTCTCTGAACTTCCTTTTGTTCTCTTCTGCACATTGTTTAAAATGTCTCAACAACTTTCCTTTTTGTTATTATATTTTTTTGAGTGTAGCACTATCATTATATATTTTCTCCTCTCCTGTTCCCAAACAAAATAGCCCTTCTAACAAAGAAACGTAATCAAGCAAAACAAATCAATACCTTGGCCAGAACTGATCATATATGTCTCATTCTGCACCTGTCACATTCTAGCAGGGAAATCAGAAACCTATAGGAGATTTCAGCTGCAAGTCAGATGGAAGGACCCAGGGGTCCTTAAAGTGTAGGAACAGAGCAGGTGGTGATGCCTCTTCATTCATGTCATTTCCACGGATAAATTCATATCCATTTCTGATACTAAACTATTTAACAGAACCATGGTAGCAAAACTATCTTCTCTGGGTCTTCAGTAACTGTAACCGTTGAGGAGACAGGAAATGTAACACCTGCAGAAAGAGTTGCCAGATTGTAGCTCCACAATGGTTGATTTCTGGGATAATGGCTTGGGGAGGTGGAGGAGGGAGAAGGAGCTGGACTGGAAGCAGGACCAGTGCTCTGGAAGGGTGGGGAAAGTGCTGTTATTTCCAAGACTTCTTTGCTTAGGCACCTGGGCTACTGCCATTGGAGTCCGAAGTATTACTCTTGTCCAGAAACTCAAATTATATTTCACAATTCTAGATATTGTGAAAACTGCAATATTTAGCATCCTCTTCATCTGCCCCCCACTACTCCCCTACCCTCACTGCAGAAAAAGAAGGTAGCCTTGCACAACTGAGGGACATTTTGTATTTTTTTTCTTTGTTTCATAGGTTGCTATATCAGAAGAGTTCATTACAACATGACAAAGCTATAATCGTAATGAGCTTTTCAGTACTTATCAGTTTCCTAGTCTTTGCCCTAGTCCTTTTGGCTCAGTAGAATGAGCTACATATATTTCACTGACATGGCCTTTAAAAGGATAGCTAGTTGACACAGTGAATAAAGCACTGGTCTAGGAGTCAGGAAGACTCATATGGCCTCAGATACTTACTAGCTGTGTGACCCTGAGCAAGTCACTTAACCCTATTTGCCTCAGTCCCTCATCTGTAAAATGAGCTGGAGAAGGAAATGAAAGCTACTCCAGTATCTTTGCCCAAATGGGATCATAAAGAGTTGGGCATGCCTGAAATGTCTGAACAACAATGAATGACCTTTGAAAGCCCAGAGTCATCTCTACACTATGAGGAGGCATCAGAGGAGGATGTGGTAGAAGTTTTATAGACTTAGGCTACTAAATATGTGTGGTCCTCAGATTCTTGGATAATAATAACACTTACCCTTAGGGTTACTATAAGGAACAAATGAATTAATATGTTAATATGAATGCTGATTATTAATATTATTAATCTGCTCAAGGTCATCATCAGGAAAAACAAAAGATTCTGATCACTAAAGAAATGAAGAAAAATATACCATTCTGACATAATATAATGAAACCCTTTTGTAAAATGAGAGATGAGATGATGATAATAATAATAATAGCATTTATGTAATGCTTTAAGATTTGCAAAATCCTTTACAAATATTTTCTCATTTTATCTTCATGACAACTCTGAGAGGTGAGATCTTATCATTATCCCCATTTTATAGATGAGGAACTGAGGCCATTGAACTATCCTTGAAAACAGGAACACCCTTTGGCCTTTGAATTCTCAACACTTAGCACAATGCCTAGCCCATAGTAAAGACTTAATAAATGTTTATTGACTGACAGCCAGAGATTAGGTGATTTTTCCAGGGCCACATAACTTATATGTTTGGACTGAGTCACTAATGGATTTAACTGATATGAGAATGGCAAAGTCTCTGAGATCAAGGGCTACCTTCAGATAGATATAGATAGGACACTAGACTTGGAGTCAGGAGTATCTGAGTTCAGATCTCACCTGGCCAAATCAATTAATTTCTGTACCTTGATTTCCTCATCTGTAAAATGGAAGATAGACTAAATTTGATGACCTCTAACTCTAAATTTATGATACTAATCATGATAGTACTTTCCCATCTGTCTATAAATGGCTGCTTTTGACTGTTCACTTTTAATTTTTCACTCAGGACTTGAGTCCGGATTGTAGACTGGATTACATCAGACTATTGAAATACATAGCTGTTATGTTTTAGAGGAAATGTAACTCTACCTGTTCTATATGAGAATCCATGTACTAATAAGCCATATTATAATAGGGTTCAGAGAACAGATGTCAGACTCCATTTATAGTTGAAATTCTTTTTTTTTAGTTCTAATGAATGGAAAGACAGGATCTGGCATCTGGCCTCAAGTGGCTTAGAAATTATTTAGCCTTACTTTGGCAGAGCAAAATGACATTATGTAACTAGAAAAGCATCATTAGGCAGGAAGGACATCAGTAACTGTAACTCTAGTGAGATAGAAACAATTTCATTCTGGTAGAACTCAGGCAAAAATTAAATTAAAACATTTTTGAAGCAATAAGAAGGGTCATTTCTGTGCATCATGATCTAATGTCTACATTTTAGATAAGTTTTGATTGTTGACTTCAATATGGAGTCTCATAACCTTAGGAAAGTACAAGTTCAGGAAGATCAGACTGTGTGTGATTCAGGACAAGTTCCTTCCCCATCTTGGGACACAGTTTCCTCATTTGCCCTCATTGTGAAATGAAGGGTAATGTATCAAGGGTTTTTTTTTTATTTGAAATCCTATGAATCTGTGAAAACTGTATATGCCCAGCCTGTTATGAGAGAATTATAGCTCTCAAGAATCCAAATTTCTGCAGGAATAGATCAAGGTTAGGTTTGTTCACTCTTCATCAATGAATCTAGAGCTTTTTTAAAGGAGATTTTAGTCCACATTCCAGTTCAGAGATTTTCTTTTGATGATCAAATATGTCAATATACTTAATTGGGTATGGATTGTATCCTTTTTTTTTTTAACTTTAAAGTTACAATTTGTTGCTTTTCAAGTGGATCTAAGAAGTCCTTAGTCTGTACCCTGGGGACAGATCTCAAGAATGTAGTGAATGAGATGCTATCTACTTATTTTCTTATTCCCCTGAAGATTTGGTAAATTTCAAAGGAAACCTGTGTGATCTGCTTCTAACTTTTGCCACTGCCACACTACTTTCTAGTTATTTGCCTTCTTTTTTGTCCTTTGTTTGCTCCATGAGGTTGCAAATTTACCAGGACTTTCTTAGTCAGTGGAAGAAAGAAATGGAAATATCCTGGCATGGATTGACTCACCACTGCTATACTTAATAGGAGAACTATCATCTGTCCCTGAGGGATCCCATGAGATGCCCAATTTCATCTTATAGAACAAGTTTTCATTTTGAACAGTTTAAAATTTAGATCTATCTCTCCTGTTATTTGGAATAACCTCAGGAGAATGAGGCCTGAAGAAGTTAGCTCTCTATTTTGGAAGATGTGGTTTGTGAAATTACTGCTATACATGTTTGTGGGTATGATTTCCAAATCATTGGTCAATGGGGCTTTCACATGTATTATCCATAGATCTTCTGAGGTATAACTTCAAGAGCCTGGGAGGAAGGCCTTCTGACCATTGTCCTACTAGTTCCTTAAAATTATTTTAACTAAGAACAAAACTGTTCATTTTAAAGTTAGAGAAAATGCATGTGACCTAGGAAATGTGTCTCATGAAAATGCAGGTAGTATACACTAAGTAAGATATGTAAGGAACAGAGCAATTTATTATTATTGTGGTGAAGGGGAAATCTACTAAACTGTTCTTTGCTGACCTTTTGTAGGCTTCAACTACTATATTTATGGCCTCTTCCCAAGGAAAGGGGTCTTATCAACTCTGACAGCCCATATAGTCTTTTATCATTTCATACCCCAACCAGTCACACCTAGGCAGCTCATTAGCGAAGCTCTTTTTTTTTTTTTTGCTCTGCTTTTCCCCTGTTGAGCCTTCAGATTTCTTAGCCTTAACTCTTATCTGGTCATACAATTTCCATAATTTCTTTTAATTCCTACTATGTCCCTGGGTCACCAACCTAAATTTTATTTAAATCATCCTAGAGACATCGGCAAACTGCAGTAGAACTAAAGTGGGGTCTATAATACTCCTGTTTGATTAAAACCAACTCAAAAACAAAGTTAAACACATCTGGGTGAAGCTATTTAAACTGATGATCTTTCCCTTACTTTTCCCCCAACAACAAAAATCATTGCACTCCCTGTAAGTGCAGTATCTGATTGGCATTGCATGCTCTGTTGGGAGCATGGAGAGTGGGCAGGAAGTCACTTAAAGCCTGAAGCTGATAAGGGCAGTGTTTCATGGAATAAAAAAAAAAAGCTCAACACAAAAATAAACTTTATCACTTCCCAACTTTGCCTAAAACTGGTTATGATGGAGCACATCTGATGATTCAACATTTGTAACGAGAACTATTCTTTCCTGGTTTTTTTTTTACATTCTTTTTCTCACTGTGTACCTCCACACTCCAACTTTCATGGTAGTTTCAAATGTTCAGTGCGTTGCATTAGGTTGATTTTAACCTTGTCCTTGGTAGCAATCTTTCTACAGTGAATAACATATTCCAGTACCATCTTCCACCCTCCTCAAGTCTAAAACCCTCATTTGAGCCCAGCTGACAGCAACTACTTTTATAGTGTTGTTATTTATTCAAAACCAATTCTTCTTGACCCCATTTGAGGTTTTCTTGGCCAAAATAATTGGAATAGTTCAACATTTCCTTCTCCAACTCATCTCTGCAGATGAGGAAATTAAGGCAAATAAGATTAAGTAACTTGCTTAGGGTCACAAAGCAAGTAAATGATGTCCAAGGCCAGATTTGAACTCAGGAAGATGAGTCTTCCTAACTCTAGGCCTTAAACTTTATCCACTGTGCCTCCCAGCTGCCCTAGCTCCATAGGAGCCCACCATAATCTGTCTTCTGCCATTTCCTATCCCTTAAACTTCTGCTACTTGGAGCATTATGCTGTTGCCAAAGGAGGCAACATTCCAGTACTTCCTGGCTGGCAGGCCTTTGTTGCCTACTCAGTGTCATCTGAGATTTGCAACTGTTTGAAGAAAGCAGCTAGGACCTCCATAGCAGCTCTAAGTCCCACAACTCTGTTGAAGGCTAACCACAACTGATGATGTATAGCCA
Source organism: Monodelphis domestica (assembly GCF_027887165.1). Taxonomy (NCBI): domain Eukaryota; kingdom Metazoa; phylum Chordata; class Mammalia; order Didelphimorphia; family Didelphidae; genus Monodelphis; species Monodelphis domestica. Next base: position 63,805,477 of record NC_077234.1, read on the forward strand.
GCAGTTTGGAAAGAGCACTGGAGTCAGGAGACCTGGATGATGGTCTGGACTCCTGCCAGACTCTGAATGAGTGACCTTGACTAAATCATTCAAATGCTTTGTGTTTCACTTCTTTATTTGTAAAATCAGGTTTGGCATTCAATACTCCTCAACCCAGCGAGCATTGATTAAGCACCTACTATCTGCCAATACTAAATGAAGATAGAAACTAACAACAATCTATATTATTATAATTAAAGAGATGTGCTGTGTACAAGTCATACCTAAAGCAACTAAGAATAATCCCTGCGTGCTTATGATTCAGACAAAGAAATGAGATCTTTTTGCTGGAGACATAATACAGTTAAAATTCTCCATGGAACTGATATTGAAAGATAGAACTCTATGTGCCATTTAAGTTACTGACCACACATCTCCCACTGACTTCTTTGATGAAAGAATGATTCAGTCTTGGAGTTTTGAAAACACCTTCATACCAACCATGCCAAGATTTATCATCTTCCTACATACTGTCAGCTTTTTACTGTTCATTTTGCCCACAGAGTTTACATTATACTAGGGATTACAAAAAATAAAAATAAACATATGAATGAATACAAGATCATTTGTGGAAGCAGAGAGTGCTAAGAGCTGTGAGGACCAGGAAAGGTTGTCTGTAGGAACCTCCACATGAGCTGAGTCTTAAAGGAAGTCTAAGTCTTTAAGAGATGGTAGTGAGGAAAGAGAGTGCTTTCCAGACTTGGGAGACAGCCAGTGGCTCTTTCTGAGGCTAAAGTTGGAATGCTATTTGAGGAACAGGAGGAATGTAGAATGTGTAAAAGGGAGTCACATGAAATAAATCTGGGAAGGTAGGCTAGAGTCAGATGGTTAAGGGCTTTAAATGCCCATCTGGGGAGATTATATTTGATCCTGGAAGCAATGGCAAGCCACTGAAGATTGTTGAGCAGAGGAGTGATAGTCAGATCAGTTCTATAGTTCACTTCCAATTTGTTCTACTTTCGTCTAGAGTTCACTGTAATTCTGTAGGTGCAAACCTTCAACTCTGGGCTGGTCTTAGGGACCTTACCTTTGACTCTAGCATTCATTATACCTCGAACTCCCTACTGAACTTCTTTCAGAATCTTAACATTAGACTTTATGTCTTCTGGACCTTCTTAGTCTCTGAACTAATTTGAGTCCTTCAGTTCTTGGACCTGTCAGCCCTGAACCTTTGTTATTTGTCCCCTTCCTGTCACTGCAAATAGGTGAGTCCCCTTTTCAGAATTCATTTTTTTTCTTTTTCCTAGGAAAATTTCTTTCTACATGCTTTAGATCATCAGTGTTTTCTTCTGGAGAAAAATAGGAATACTCAAATTCCAAACAGAGCAAGGGAAGAAATCTATCTTGTCCTTGCCTAAGGGGATCCTGAATTTTGTAAGGTCATTTTCCATGTCTCAATTGAAGCCCTGGAATGGCATGCCAAGTCCTGATACTGCCAGCTACTTGCTAAGGATTTTGTTCCTTTATGGTCAGAAAGAAAAGCTTTCACTAGCTAGATTCTTAGATCTGACCTGGTTAAGGACTGGAGGATTTCCTCAAAGGTCCTATCACCCTCTCTACAACTGGCAGGGACCCAAGATTCTACAAGCACAGAAGCAAGGCTGGGGACTGGCCATTTGCCCTCTTGCCACATGGTCCCACTCTCTAGCCCTATAGTATATCTTTCTTCTACTGCATCTTGGGCCATGTCTAGTTTTCCCATGATGTCACTGATCCTTTTCAAAAATGAAGAAACAACAACACTAACATGAATATGATTATATGTGTGTGTGTGTTGTCTTCCCTAATAGGATGTGATTTCCTTGAAGGAAATGACTTTTGTCTCTTTTTCCTTTGGCTCACCAGCACTTAGTGTTTGTTAATTGATTAAGTGATTGATCCTCCATGCTGTTTAGCACAATACCCTGTGCATAGTAGGTGCTCAGTATGTTTGCCAAATGGCATAATTTACTTCTCTATTTGACAGATATTTATTAAAGGTCTATTATGTGCAAGTCCCTGAACAAAAAAGACATACAGGATAAATCTCTTGCTCCCAAGAAATATGTAACAGTACAGGGAGAAATGTAAACAAATAACTATGATACATGCATGATGTTAGAAGGATTGCAAAGGGGAGGTTCAGTCACAGTGCTGGCAGATACTTGAGGGGAGAGATAATTTTCTTATAAGAGCATAACGTCATGAGGGTACCTGAAGGGAGATTGCACCTGAATTGAGCCATGAGAGAAGGAAGATATTTCAAAAGAAAAAAAATGGAGGATTAGAATGTCAGCGGACCTGGCCACCATCATGTTTCAAATCTTCTAAAAAACCATTCTGTCTGGAGCCTCGGGCCAGCCACTCACTCAGTTACAATGGTTTCCAAAGTAAGTAACAATATTTTCCAAAAGACAACATTCTCAGCATATTGTCAGATCATTAACAATACTTTCCTCTCTAGAGTCCAAAGAATATTGATGAAAATGTCTTTAAGATGGAATAGTACCTGGCAAAGTTTCTTGGCTACTTTGTAAACCAACTTAGCAATAGGAATGTCTAAGGTCCTCTATATAGACTGATTCTAGGGAGCAGGAGTAAATTGAAGCAGAGACAGGAAATTCAGGTTCCCTGCCAAAATGTCATTTGCAAACTGATGAAATAAGCAAGGGATAATGTTTGGAAACTGATCAGGGTTTGGCATCAGAAAGGTGGAAGCATCAAGGACAAGGGTATAGGTCCAAGGATTTCAGTCACTTCATCTCTCTTGGGCTCCAGCTTCCTCATGTAAAATGTCACATCAAATGGTTTGATGACCTCAAAATCTATGAGCCTCTGAAACTAATACAAGTGTGGGATAATGACAAACAAGATCCTGTCAGTAGTACTAGACCTTCAGAGAGTAATTCCAACCTTGATTAGAGTAATAAAGTACAGAAAATTATTCCACAATCTAAGTTAAGAGGGAATTATGACTGCCTTGGGGAAATCCTGCTACCCGTGTCAAAAAAGATGACAGGATATTTGCCCTGACAGTAAACTACAGGGTATGTACAGTATACAAAATCCTCAAACACAAAAATCTACAAAATCTATTAAGTAAATGGTGTTTAGACATATCATAAATGGTTTATTCATAGATTTTGAGATCAAAGGGTCCTTAGTGGCCACTTAATCCAACCTCTTCCCTGATTTTACAGATTATGAAAATGAGGCCAAGAGAAGTTAAGAGACTTCCTTGAGACTATTCAAGAAGTATGTAACAGAAGTAGGATTTGAACTGTGGAAGGAAGGAAGGAAGGAAGGAAGGAAGGAAGGAAGGAAGGAAGGAAGGAAGGAAGGAAGGAAGGAAGGAAGGAAGGAAGGAAGGAAGGAGGAGAGGAGCAAGAAAGGGAGCAAGGAAGGAAGGAAGGAAGGAAGGAAGGAAGGAGGAGAGGAGCAAGAAAGGGAGCAAGGAAGGAAGGAAGGAAGGAAGGAAGGAAGGAAGGAAGGAGGAGAGGAGCAAGAAAGGGAGCAAGGAAGGAAGCAAGAAAATAAGAAACATTAAACAACAGGCATTGTGGTAAGCTCTTTATAAAAAAGTCTCTCATTTAATCCTCACAGCAGTCCTCATTTAAGTGCTATTGCTATCATCATTTTATGTTGAGGAAACCTTGGATCGCTTGTCTTTCCATCTCAGAAATGATTTGAATTCAAGTCTTCCTGACTCTAGGCTAGCACTCTATCCTCCATACAACCTGGAAATCAGAATCTAGCATCTTGTGTGTGTACACAATATATACTTATATGCAACTATGTACTTAAATATGCACACATATATAGGGATATGTGCATATACTCATATATGTATATATCCCACCTCTACTACTCATTGCCATTCTCCAAGTCTCACCACCCTTTAAAGCTCTAACTTCTAACTCTACTTCCTAAGCCAGAAAATAGTAGGATAGGCCCACTTCACTAGCATTACAATCTCCCCACAATCATGTGGAAAAGGCTAATTGCCCCATTTTTTCCTTGACTGCCTCACTTCCCAATTTAATAGAGTATATTTTATTTCTAAGATCCAAAGTAAAAGATAATGTAGTGTCCTAAGTAATAATTAGCATTGAACTTGAAGAGCCTAAAATTCTAATGCATATCTAGCATTCTAGAAGGTAGAGTTCATAGAACCCATAAATCTAGAATTTAGATCTATATCAAGATCTTAGATCCTGATTTGATATTCTAATAGTTTGTCAAAATTAAATCTAGAAGCTAGAACAGTGATGGTGAACCTTTTAGAGACCAAGTGCTTAAACTACAACCCTCACGCTGCATATGAGACTCCTGGCTTACCCCAGACAGGGGAGGGATGAAGTGCTCCCACTGGGCTACAGAAGGGCAGTGATGGAAGAGATGTCCTCAAGTGCACATGGACAGGAAGAAGGGTAAAAGCTCCTTCAGCATGCTCCAGCATGTATACCATAGGTCCACCAACACAGACCTAGAGCTACAATCCCAATGGAGCATCCTAGAAGGCAGAGTTTATAGAGTTATGCAAAAGTATGCAAAAATAACCCCAGAAACCAAAATTTCCCATTACAATATTCCTGACTTCTTTCAAGCTCATATGAGTTGGACAAGATCTCAATGAGACGCTATCCAACTTTCTAATTTTATAGGGGAGAAAACGAGTCTTAGAGAGGTTATATGATTTGCCTAAGATCACACAGAGAGCAAGTGGCAAAGCCAGAATTCAAAATCAGACTCTCTTATTACAGATCCGATGAATGTTATTTCCACTACACTGTGCCATGGTTTATGCCAACTCTTGGGAGTGGATAATTGCATTAAGCATGTTACAATGAAAAGAAAAAGACACTTGGAAATGGAAAACCTGGATGTGGGCCCCAGTTCTGTCCCCTATTACATAGTTTTGTGACCTTGAGTAATACTCAAGTCTCTCAATGAGACACTGGAAAGTTATGGAGTTGGAGGCTTGATTTAAATCCAAGTCCCATTTCTTCCACTTCTTACCAATGTGACCATGACCTATCAGATTTCCCAGGGTCTCAGTTTCCTTATCTGTAAAACGAAGAGTGTAGATAGACTAAGTGTCTTCTAAGGTCCCTTTGTAGCTCCAAAGTCATGAACCAAAATTAGTTTGACACACCAGGCCAATGGTTCCTCATTAGTATAAAGTGTAAAGTTTTGATTGATTCAGTAAATTTACAAACACCTCTTAAGCACCTGCTATGTACAAAGCAGGGCAGCTTGGTGGTACAGTGGACAGAGCACTTGGATCAGCATAAAGAAAACCCAAATTCAAATCCAGCCTCAAACACTTACTATCTGTGTGACTTTGGGCAAAGCACTTAACTGTTTGCCTCAGTTTCCTCATCTGTAAAATGAGCTGGAGAATGAAATGGCAACCACTCCAGGATCTTTGCCAAGAAAACCCCACAAGGGGTCACAAAGAGATGGACATATCTGAAAACAACACAACAAACAACAATGTGCAAAACATTGCTTGGAGATGATTTTTTTAAAGTTCCGATAAAATACAATGTCTTTATTCAAAGAACATATAGTTTTGTACGTTAGAAAGACACACAAAAAAGTTTTGTGTGGTGTCCAAAACTGGGAAGTTGTTGTCCATCAAGGTAGGGAAGAAGAATAGACAGGAAGATCATAGAGCTGTACTCAGTAGCAAGACTGATTCACAAATTGCAATTTTTGAATGCTAGCAGTCCAGCAGAAGACCTATGAACTCTGTTCTGTGAGAATACATTAGTTAATGGTACAGGAATTTGAACATTAGCATCTTGTTTACACTTTGATACCATTTCAAATGAAAGGTCCCTAAGCCTAGATCCCAATCACCCTTTTGGTATTTTGTACAATCAGGTATAGTGTGTTCAACTTGAAATCCTCCAATAGGAGTTGATACCACTCTTTTGGGCACTGAGCAGCCATCCTAGCCAAGATGCCTGGTGTGTGGGTGGCAACATGAAATGACTGGAACATTTATCTCATTTCACTGAATAAAAGAGCTAAAGGAAACTTGAAAGATCCCTCAGTCAACTCCCACATTTTACAGCTATAGAAAATGAGTTGAACAGAATTAATGAGCTTTACCATAGCGGTATTCATAGCAAAGATGATCCTTCCTGAAGAGAAATAATTTTTATTGGTTTGTATCTGCATATTTAATGGTTTTGACTAAAACTAATCCTCATGAGATTTCAAAAATAACATGAAGAACAAAGTTAAGACAATCATGAGGAGCTTTTCATTCATTCATTCATCCATTCATTAAGTACCTACTTATGTCAGTTACAATAGCAAAATTAAGCATTCCTGCCCGGAAGGACCTTGCCTTCTAATTAAAGGAAAAACACATACATATAAGCAAATATAAAATATAGAATGGAAGATGAAGAAAAGCTTTGTTTAGAAAAGTATCACCTAATTAGGGCTTTGAGGATAGCTAGGGAAGCTAAAATGCAGAAATGTCAAGGGGGTGAACTCCAGGTATGAGGAACAGTTTATGAAAAGGAATGAATAGAGAGAATAGCATGAATGGGGAACATCAAAGTGGTCATTTTAATGGAAAACAATGTTTATTAATTATTATTTATATAATATTTAATGCTGTATTATCAATATTATTAGTAGTATTTATTATACAACACATGCTATATTAATTTTAATATAATATTATTATATAGTGTGATATTAATTACATAATTAGTTAACATGGATTATCATGAAATATTTATTGTTTGGAATGTCAGATTGGAGCCAGATTTTGAAGGATCCTAAACTCAGAGGAATTTGAATTTTATTCTAGAGTCAATAAGAAGCTTCTGGCCTGGCTTCTGGCCACATTCCCCTCAACTGCTTTATCTATCTAGGAAATATAAGACAGTGCAAAAGAAGATGGAGGTTCAGCTCAAATGACTTAGAAGAGCTGGGTTCCAATCTCTGCTTTCTCAGATATTAGTAGTGGATTTTGGCCATGCCCTTTTCTAGGACTCTGTTTTCTAATGCTTAAAATGAAAGGGTTAGATGAAGTTTTCAATATCACAAGATGGTTAAAACCATAAATGTATTTAGCTTAAAGGCACCTAACAAGTCATCTCTAAGCTTTCTTCTCTGATTCTAAAATTATATGATCTATATTATTTTTAGAAGATCTAGATAATTATTCTAGTCCTTATGTCTGTCTAGTTAAATTCTGGAGATTTGCTTTGACATTCATTTCAAAAAACCCTTACCTTCTATTTGATTCAATACTATGTATTGGTTCTAAGGCAGAAGAGCAGTAAGGTTTAAGCAATGAGGAAGTGAGTTGCACACAACTAGGAAGTATCTGAGGCCATATTTGAACCCAAGATTTCCCATTTCCAGGCCTAGCTCTCTATCCACTGAGCCACCTTGTTGCCTTTTAACACTCATTTTAAAATGTTATTGATTCTATATTAGAAGTAAAATACTAACCCTAACCCAACCAATCACTGTTTCCATCTCAGATGCTGATGCAGGTTGGTATTGTGAGAAGCAAATAGAATCAGTCTTGAAGCTTGTGGAAACCATGAATAAACAGCTGGCATTTATGTAACAATATAAAGCTATTATCACATTTGATGCCCAAAATAATCTAGTAGAAGACACTAGAAATATCACCATCATCTCCATTAAATAGATACAGAAAGTGAGTTTCAGAGAGATTGAGTGATTTGCCTGGGATCACACATCTTGTGTTAGAGGCAGGATTTGATCTTGGGACATTTTTTAGTCTCCAAATCTAGTACCCTACCCATGGCATTACCTTATAATTATAAACCAAGGGCTCTGCTCTCAAGAAATTTACATTTTGTTGGCAAAGATGCTGATATATAAGTTTGTGTAGAATAAATACAATATAAAAAAGGTAGTTGGATTTTGAAGACACTAGCACTTAAAAGCCTTCCTTTATTAGGTTATAAATTCCTTGAAGGTAAGGCAGCTACGTGGTACAGTGGATAGAACGCTAAGCCTGGAAAAATGAAAACTCTTATTACTGAATTAAATCTGACCCCAGACATTTGCTAGTTGTGTGATCCTTGACAAGTCACTTCACCTTGTTTACCTCAGTTTCCTCATTTGTAAAATGAGTTGGAAAAAAAATGACAAACCACTCCAGTGTCTTTGCCAAGAAAACCCCAAATGGGATCATGAAGTCTGAAATAACTGAACAACAACAACAATCCTTGGGAGTGAGGATTACTTCATCCTTTCTATTTGTATCTCCAGAACCTGATACCTATTGGACACTTAATGTATTCTTTTTGATATATTGGACTGATAGAAGTGTGTTTGATCTCAATTATGAAGGAAGTGATGGATTCTAAGTAATGGAGGTGATGAGAAAGGTGATAAGGGACAAAATTAAAGTGGTGTCTATGCGTAATGGTCAGTTTATGCCTCCCCTACAAATCCCAGAGGGTATTCTTGTCCTTTGAAAGAACAGGATCTCTTTCCAAAGTATGGCAGTATGATCAGTACTTAATAATGTTTGCTGAATATAATTAATGCCTTTGGTGTTAGATTCTGTTTTAACAACTGATAGGTCAAAAAAGTGCAGAGATTCTTAACCTGAGGTTTTTATTTTATTTTTTTAGATTTTAATTGTATTTCAGTATTATAAATTTTCTTTGTAGTACAATGTATTTTATTTTGTGCATTTAGAAACATTATTTTAAGAAGGGCTACCAGACTAGCAAAGGGATCCATGACACACAAAAGACTATAAGTGTTCCCCTGATCTAAGGTGAAAGGGAAACTTTGCTCATCTATTCAACTCCTTTTTATGAATGAGGAAACTGAGGGCAAGAGAGGTTAAGTTACTTTTCCAAGATTATATACTTTTTTTTACTGAATTATCACTTCCTTGATACCATGGAGGCTTAGTGTGGAAAGGGAGCCTTAATAGGAGTCACAGGACCAGGGTCCAAATCCTGGATCTTCTGTTTACCATTTGTATGAATTAAAAGAAATTCATTTAAGTCTTGAATAAGAAATTCAGGCCTTGGTTTCTTTACCTATAAGATGAAGGAGTTGGATTCAGTGGGCTCTATGGTCTATTCCAACTCTAAATTGATGATTTTGTGACACTCATTCCATCCAAGCAGATAACCAATTAGTTTTATTACTTCCAGGCTTAGTGAACTGGGTAGAAATGCATTTTAAGTAACTTACCCATTCTCAGATATCATGGGACCTTGGGCTTCAATTTCCTCACCTATCAAAGAGCATAAATGGAGTCAATGACTTCTAAGATCCTTTCCAGCAGTAAATCTATGACTCTTTCTCAGAGATGTGAATGGAACCCATGTCTTCCTGCTAACTTGACTATGTAAATCAGTTTCTCCAACAATCTTCCCAACATTTTGTTTCTCACTTTTACTGGGGAGAGGGGATATGGAAAACAATATCAGTAATTTTGCATAAAGAACAGAGCTTTATTTATATCCTGAGTCCTTGTTTTGATCCTTATAACAAAATAAGCAAATCTCTAGGAAGAGACTCCTCTTTTTTTGGGCTTTCGTTCAGTGGAGGGTTCAATTGGTGGGATGAACCAACTTGCCATTTCAGGCTATAGTTTTTTTTTTCTTTTACTCTCCATCTAATGGATACTTGCTGGAACCTCAGCTGATCAAGACAGTTGTCCTGGACCCCACCTTTGCTTACTGAAAGTGATTCCAAACAGAAATCCCTCTGACTGGCTCCTAGATATCTAGGTTGCCATTAAATGCCATCACCACCAAAGCAAAGCAATGGACAGGCTCCACCTCCCCACCCCCCCACCCCACCCCCTCTCCGCAGACTCTTTATTGCTTGCTTGTCTCTCATCTTCCTCCTTCAAGGTCTAATCAGTAAATTCATTCTAACTGGATTGTTGACCTCTTAAAAAAGGGGTCTGTGAGGCACTCAAGTACTTAGAAAGTTGATAGTATTTTACCTGCAGCATCAAACATGTCCTAGAGACCATTCTGCCATTGGAATTCTAGCAGACACTAAGCATAATGTAATTTTAAACCTATAAGAGACCTTAAGGATTAACCAACATCCTCTCCTCATTTCATTGATAACAAACTGAGGCCCAGGGAGAAGGGACTTTCTCCTGGTCACACAACTAAATAGGAACAGAGCCAGGATTAGAACTCATGCACCTAGAATTCCCAATTCCCCTGCTCCTTTCATTACAACACCTCAGTGAGATGGTATCACAGGACCCAGAGTTGATCTCTCCCTGAAGCTACTTCCTTTGTCAGACACATAAACTTCAGAACACAGAAACAAAAACTTATGAACCCACATCCTGTAGCTTAGCTTTTAATGAGATACTAAACATCACCTTATCAAAAGATCTTTTATAGAATATTGCTCCTCCTATTCCTGCTGTGTCTTAAGCCCATTTGTATTTATTTAATTTTAACAGTTTATAAACTGTGTACATTAAACAAACCTTAAATTAATATTTTAGACTACTGCATATGACATGGCAGAAAAAATAATATTGAGATTTATTCTGACAGTGTCCTTTTCAAGTTTGGGACTCTCTGCTTCTGTTTCTCTCTTCTTCCTTGTCTCTTCATTCTCTTTGTTCCTTCTGTTTCTTCTCTTCTCTTCTTTTCCTCTCCCTCTCCCTCTCCTTCTCTCTCTCCCTTTCCCCTTTTCTCTTTCTTTCCTCTTTCTCTCCCTCTCTCCTTTTCTCTTTCTGCCTCCCTCTCCTCCTACTTCTCAATTTCTGTCTCTCTGTCTCTCTTAATAGCTGCTTAAAAGACTGCAATCTTTTCTGTTTGGAAAGCAATTTGTGATTGTCATAAGTTCTTGTAACTTAAAAGGTTTAAGGTATGTGGGTGGCTAGTTCTCTAGAGCATATAAAAACAAGATGGACACACACACACACACACACCCCAAAATAGAACCAAGTACAGAATTATGCCATTTATTCATTTCTCCAACATCATCAGGGAATGAGCTTTTCTAAATAACTGAATTTTCCAGGTAACTAAAGCTTATTCTTCAAGGAAAAAAAAATTTTTAAGACAGTTAGTACTGAAACTTTTCTAAAAATATGACTCACTTCCCTGCTTTCTTAAGTAGTGCATTATTAACATAATTTAATCTATCATTAATGACTTAGTCATCATTATGACCATACATCTTCCACAGAGAAGACATTTGATAAATACATATTTGGAAATAGTCCTTTCTTTGGCACTAGGGGACCTAGGTTGAAATCTTGACTCTAAAATTAAGGCAATGTCACTTCACTTATGTATTCTGCCCCCCCTCCCCAGTTTATGATGAATTAAATTGGTTTAAATTATATTCTAACCATAATGGACAGAGTGTTAGACTTGGAGTATGGAAGAACTGAATTCAAATCCTGCTTCAGTCACTTAGTAGTTCTTTCCCTGGGTACCACCCCTGCCCTGATCCACTCTCCTAACTTCTCTTTGTTGAACTCTTAGTGAACCAGTTTAACTCTACATTATCATCTTCTCTTGAATCCCATGTCCCCTTATCCTATCACCCTCCATGTTCTGTCAAGCCTCTATTCTGGATTGCTGCCACCATCCACTACCTTTGCTCTCCTATTCATTGACTTCCAAATGAAGCTGAACAAATCAAGAAACTGTTGACTAGGGCCACTACAAATTTGTTTTTTATATTATATTTATGTTATGTTGTTATATTAATAATCTCAAATGGATCCTCACTACAGTAAAGCAATCATTTTATACCTCCCTAATTGATTCATCATCCTAATCTCCACAGAAGCTTTTCCAGACCTTCTCATCCCTCCCTAGACATCACAGAACTAGCTCCCTCTCCCCAATCCTCTCAGATGAGAACTTTGTCTCATTGTTGCTGGAAAAAAAATTAGTCCATTAGCTAAAAACGTTCCCTAACTCTGCCCAGCTTACATCTTGAAAATGCCTTCTATCACTATCTATACTTTTACCTATCCTATATAAGGAAATGGCCCTTCTCTTTGCCAAGGCAAACTGCTCAAATTATGATCCTCCTATTCCCTTTCTTATCCCATAACTCCCTTGTGAATTCTTATCTCATGAATGCTATCTACAATAAATGTCTCCACTTTCTGTCCTCTTGTCCTCTCCTTAACTCTTTACAGTTTGACTTCTGACCTCATCAGTTTGACTTCTGACCTCATCATTTAACTGAATTGCTTTCTCCAAAGTAAAAATAATTTCTTTTTTTAAAAACCCTTACCTTCTGTGTTAGATTCAATACTAAGTATTGGTTCCAAAGTAGAAGAGCTGTAAGGGCTAGGTAGGCACTTAGGATTAAGTGCCTTGCCCAGTGTCACACAGCTAGTGTCTGATTTGACCCCAGGACCTCCTATATCCAAACTTGGCTCTGTCCACTCACCTAGTTGCCCCCAACAATTTCATTGCTGAATCTCAATCCTCATCCCCCTTGATTTCTCTTCAGTCTTCAACAACGGTGATCACTCTCTTTCCCTTAATACTCTCTTCTCTCTAGGTTTTCATGATGATCACTCTTTCCTGGTTTGTTTTCTGCCTATCTGACTGCTCTGTCTCAGGTTTCTTTGCTGAATCTTCAAGATCATTTCCTAATAGCTCCATAAGGCTCTAGCCTGGGTCTTCTTCCCTTCTACCTCTATATTATTTCCCTTGGTGATCTCATTAGCTCTTATCCAGACCTAACCTTTCTGCTGACCTCCAATCTCATGCCTTCCCTTGCTTTTTGGACATCTTAACCTGGATGTAGCATGGACTTAAATTTACCATGTTCAGATATGAACTAATTATCTTCACTCCCTACCCCATCCTTTCCCCATCTTCCCCACTTCTCTATTACTATTGAAAATCACACTTTCCTCCCAGTTACTAGGTTTGCAGCCAAGGTGATGTTCTTAACTCCTCACTCTACTTCATCCCCCATTTCTAATCTGTTTTTAAGACTTACTTTATCTTTATAACATCTATCATATATGCCTCTTTATCTCCTGTCCTACTACCATCATCCTAATACAAGCTCTCTTTACCTCATACCTAGACGACTGCAATAGTCTAATGATTATGCTCTCTGCAACAAATATCTTCTGACTCCAGTTCATCCACCACTCAGCTGACAAAGTGAACTTCCTTAAGTGCAGGTTTGACCATGCCAATCCCTACTCAGTAAACACCAGTGGCTCCCTGTGACTTCAGGATCAAATATAAGATTATCTGTTTGGTGTTCAAATCTCTTCATAGCATGAACTCTGTGCCCCCCACACACACACATACACAACACCATTTGCAGTCTTCTTACACCTTATACTCTCTCCCTACTCTTTGATCTAATGACACTGAATTCCTCCTCAAAATAGCCACTCTAAATGCCAGTTCCCTGCATTTTCACTGACTGTCCCTCATGTCTGGAATTCTCTTCCTTCTTATCTTTACCTCTTGGCTTCCTTGACTTCTTTCAAGTTCTAGCTAAATTCTCACCTTCTACAGAAAGTTTTTCCTAACCTCTCTTAATTGTAGTGCCTTCCCTCTGCTTAATTATTTCTTCTTTATCCTTTATAAGTTATTCGTACATATTTGTTTTCTTATCATTTCCACTATTAGAGTTTGTGAACTCCCTGAAGAAAGGAACTGTGTTTTTGCATTTTATAAACCCAACACTTAGCACAGTACCTAACACTTAGTAGACAATAAATGATTAATAAGTATTTATTGACTGACTACTAAATGTGTAAACCCGGGCAAATCACTTAACCTCTCTCAACCTTAATTTCCCCATCTGTAAAAGAAGGGTAATGATAGCACCTACGTCACAGGGTTGTTGTAATGATCAAATGAAAGTACATCTATAAAGTGTCTTAAATGACTCTATAATGATAATTGTTATTGATAATAAATCATTTGATACCATGAACTATATGTTGATTTTAATAATATTTGTTATATAATATGCAGTAATACCATCACAATTGTCTCTTTGCTCATGTCCTGAAATCCTGTTCAACTTTCAGAGTAGATATTTCTTCTTTTAAGTTTATCTGATTAATCCTTTGCTCTCAGGTTGTCATCTTGTCCCTTCTTGTTGGTGATAAGGGGTTGGTCTCTATCCAGTTGGCTTCATTTTCCTCTAATTTGTTGGTTTTTTCATACTTTATCATGATGATTCTCTTTATCATTGAAAGCTTAAAGTATGATCCGAGTGAGGATTGTCTTAGGAGTCTCCTAGGTAAACTTAAGACACAGTCATCCTTATCAAAGGCTGAGAAGTTGGGGGTTCTTCTGACTAGGTGTGATGATGAAGGCAGATAAGGAATGGGAGACAGCTGAGTGTTTCAAACCTGTTACTCAGGTATCACAAGGAGCTGTTCTGCCTTCATTCAGACTTGGCTTTATTTTATACCCTTAGTGGTTACACAGATACATACTTTGATTCCATAGATTCCAACAACAAACACAAAGCCTAAGGAGATAATCAACAAAATCTGGCTGCTAAAAGTGAGGTCACAGGGTATAATCAACATGGCCCAGTTTTAGGTCAGAGAAGCTTGTTCTTGGCCTGTACATGAGGGTAGGGAATTCTGAGCACAGATTTGCCATGAGTTTTTATGCCTAGAAAAGAGGGTCCTGTCTAAGTGGGTACATAAGAATCCTTAGGTTTAATTTTGTAAGTGGGATCTCCTAGTGTTTTTCTGGGGGTATAGAGTGGGACATCTGTATTAATCCTACAAGCATGTTGCTTTTATCTGTTTTCTCCTGGGGAATAATTCCAATAATAAGGTATATTAGTGAGAGAAGTCACACAGAGGAGACCTGAGTGGATGTTTCCATCCTTCCTGAATAACACTTTGCAACCCCTGGTTTCCACGTGTGGCCGTGTCAAACAGCATGGGTTTGATGGCTCATCCGCATAACAAAGATTTCCATGAGCCACAATAACTCTCAAAAGCCATCTGTTAAGTTGTAGAAGGACTCACCATCTGTTTCAGGAGAGGGAGTACAGGTATTCCTTGTACACTGTATATTGGCAGGTAATTCAATAGACTGGCAAACCACCTCAGGTTAATTTTTTTTTTACTTTGCCCAAAGGGTTTTTTTGCAGACTAGGAAGTTAAATAACTATATTTGTTAGAACATTGCCTAAATTAAGGGTATTTAGTCCCAGAGTCCGAGCCTAAAGAATTCCCTTGAGTCTTATGTGAGTTTTAATACAAAAACTTTGTTGCTAATCTTATTTGCAAAAACAACTTCGGCTTCACAGGGGCCTTTTTTTCTTATTTCTTAGTTTTTCACAAGACCTAGATAAATAACATTCCGGTAAGTGAGAAGTTAATATTAATCTCAACTTCTCCAAACATAAATACATGGGAAAAAAGGTAAAGTATCGAGTAATTTGGCTAGAGTTACAAAGGGACCTGGCTTCAGAGTTCAGAGTAGAGTCCCCAACTCTCCCATTCTCTCCCTGGATCCAAGTCATGAAGACTCAAGGAAGGAGAGAATAGAAAGATGGTATGGTATAGGATTAGAATGATCTCAAAATCAATGCCACTGAGAAGAAATAAAATGAGCATCATTTGAAATGTTCTTGATAAGTCTCTTCTTTTCTAACCCACCAAGTCAGAATTATCATAGGAAAATGTGGAAAAGAAAATGTAAGTCCCTAAGAAATGGAAGGTATAATAACAATGAAACTTTTAAATGATTCAAACTAATAGCAATGCACTTACAAGAAGGAATGAGCTGAGGAAGCTGCTGGAAAGACCTCAGAAGGATAATTTCTTGATACAACTGAAGTGACTAGCAGTGGCTTACTACTTAATCTGTGTTAGAATAGTCCTGATGCCAGCGTAATGAAGCTGAAAACAAAGGGAGCATTGGCAGCAGAACCTGAGGTCTTAAGGTGAAGGAACAATGCAATGAGTTTGCACAATGAATAATTGTACAGCTCAATGTAACATCAATGCAAGGAAATCTTGGGAAGATGAAGCTGCTATAATTAACTGAAGTGAAAAAAAAGGAAGATAAAGGAACAAAAATGAAGTAAATCCCACCCCACTCCCAAACCCTCAATATTAAAAAAAATGGCATAGAGAGTTCAAAATGAAAACATTTCAAGCCAGGCTTTCTGAATGGAAACAAGGACTCACAGGCATTGACAATTCCTTACACAGACAAGTAAGAAAGGTATAGGAGAGGAAATGAAAAGGGAGGGGTGGATAGTGGGAGGGAGGAAGGGAAGGAAGAAGATCAGAGACATTGTGGATAGAATACTAATCTTGTGGTTCATGAGGACGTGGATGCAAATTCCACCTCTGATATTTACCTCTGAACCTCCATTTCTGGATATGTAACATGGAGAAATTTCTTGCCTCACAGAATTTTTGCAAGGACTCATTTAGACAATCAGTACTTTACAAAGCTGAAAGAGCTCAATTTAGGTCAGCTATTAATGAACACAAGTAAAAATAATCAAACCTAAACCAACCTTCTCCTTTGTATCCAAGGAGAATGATGGTAATAACTTTTATGTATAATGGGTATCATGTAGCAATTTGATTATCATCTAATCTGCCCTCTTAATTTTTATAATTTAGTTTTTAATTTTAATATCCATTTTCAAATTCTCTCCCTTCTTCCCCATCCCCAACCCAATTGAGAATGTAAGAAATATGGTACCCATTATACATATGAAGTCATTGCCATCATTCTCTTTGCCTTCTACTAGGAAAACTTTTGAGAACTCAAGGTTGCATCTCTACCAAAAATGTAGCCAATAGATTGAGTGAAGGCTTCAACATAAACGCACATGACTAAATATTTTAAAACCTTGTCATACAACCTTAGAGTTGGAAGGTACCTTAAAAGTCAACCTCCAACTTCCTACTTGAAGTTTGTTCCTGTCTCTTGAAATTATGAAACGGAAGGAGGAAACTCAGAGGTCATCCAGGACAACATTTTCATTTTTTACCTAAGGAAACTGAACCTCAGAGAGGCAAAGTTGTATACTCCACATCACACAAGGAAAACCAGAATTAAAACAAAAGATCTCAGATTCTGAGGCCTGTACTCTCTCCACTGATTGCTATGCCTTAGACTTGTGTGTCACCTGAGTTGACCCGAGTACCTGGAGAGGCTGAACATTTTATCTCCATACAACCCTTACTTGTGAGTAGCTGCTGAGTTAATGCAACCGAATTAAAGAATATGAATGTATGTTATCACTTTATTATTGTTCAGTTACAATTGAATAGAACATGTCAATGACTACTATTCTACTCAAGTCACTTAGTGAATTAAAATACATTAGCAATTCCTGCAATATTCAATTTATTAATTTACATAATAACGGAGTAGAACAAAAAAAATTTAAAACTCTATTTCAGATAGTTGAACATCATTTTATCAGTGAGGAAACTCCTTCCATTTGGTTAAGTGACTTCATGAAGATGTAACTTGTTAGTGGTAGCTTAACTATAACTCATTCCATATCTAGTGATGGAGAAAAGAGGAAAGATGAGAAATACTTCAAGATGGACTCCAAGAAGAACTTCTCGGAATTCTGGGTTTGTTCTCAAAACATTTTACATCTGGAGCCTTGCTGTTCAGCTTATTCAGAGCTCATCAAGCCCTGGGGAAAAAATCACTTTGTGTGGTTGAAATTCAAATGAGATCTTAATTCCTACTAAGCTATGCTTATCCCACATCAAATATCCTGACACAGTTTCTGTTTATATTTAACTACTGGTCATGGATGTTCAATCACCAGGAAGCAGTTACTATAGCAGTTACTTTCAAATGCTCCTGTTTGTGGGGCTTTTGGAATTGATTTTTTTCAAGAATTTACTACATAAGATCCAAGATTATTTCAAAAAGTTAGTCTATTAGTAGAGACAAGAACAAATAATTGTTGAAAAATATCTTAGATTGACTTAGAACATCAACACATGTATCTAAAACAGATACTACAGGAGGTGTAAGGAGGCTGAACTATGTTTCCAGTGATGATCTATACATGAGGAAAAGGGCTAACATCTAAGAAATGCATGCCTGCAAATGAAGGTAGGTCATTTGGGGTGACAATAGTAAAGAATAACAGAAAGGCAGCCTGGGTTACTGCATTGGTAGTCACACAATGTAAAAACGCACCTGGAGAAGGACTCCATCATATGGAGTAGAACCTCTCCAGAAGGTCTATGAGAGAAAATGAGGACAAGAATCAAACAGAATGGGAAAGACTAAATGGATTTCCATCTGCATTTATTCTGGGCACATATAGATGAGCTAAATTTTGAATTATCCCTTGTGTCCACATAATTCCTTGAACATAACGGACACATAAGAGATGTTTTTGAATCATTGCAGAATTAGCCTCAGTTATCATTATGTCTAGGGCATCTACATGGTTCAGTGGGTAGAGACCCAGGCAGGAGTCAGGAAGACTCATCTTTCTGAGTTCCAATTCAGCCTCAGACACTTATTATCTGTGTGACCCTGGACACTTAACTGTTGGCCTCAGTTTCCCCATCTATAAAATGAGCTGGAGAAGGAAATGGCAAACCACTCCAGTATCTTTGCCAACTCATATGAGTTTCCTTAGTCATTCCCAATGTCAAAACATATCTTCCTGTATACCTCCATTTACCAGTAAGCCCTTTGAAGATCTTGTTCAGGAACCTCTTGAAGCTTAACTCCCAACCCATGAAAGGCATGGAGAGCTGTGCAGGATTTGTAATATTACATAAGGTGAATGTAACAAATGCTGATAATAGATTTAGTTGTGTTCTTCCTCAGTTAATGCAATATGTATTCCAGGTCTTTTTTATTACCGCCAAGAAACCCATTTGTTATCATCAAGGTTCTTGCCAGCAAATTTGTCACAAAAGAAAAAAGAAAAAAATTTGGAGAGCAAAGAACATCTTCTCTTCATAGCAGTTTTTTCATTTTATTCCTGGGAGATTTGTGGGATGGAGAGGTGCTAAATGAGTAATGTGTTAAAGACCATGTAAGGGCTTCTATATAAATATATGAAAACTAAGGTTAGAAATTAAGTGACTTATTCAAGGTTATATCGGTAAGTAGCAAGCAACAAAGCTGGGATTTGAACAGATTATTTGACTCCAAGTTTAGTATCCTTTCCATTGTGCCACTAATTTGAACATTATTGTACTATATTATTGTCAAATTCTCAAAATGAAGATCACATTCACCCTTCAATTATATGGTTTATACATGACATTTACCATCTAAATATCACTTATCCTTTCCATCATCACTCTTCTATATATCTCTTATGATCATTTGCTCTTTGTAGATGAATACTTTTACCTTTCTGTTTATATCAAGGGTTTCAGAAGGACAGAATAAACAATGAATAAATGAAAATTGCATAAACCCCTGGTTGAGATTCATGTTTATTCCTATCTGTAGTTTTGTAATAACTCAAAGCATATTTTAGCCCCTTAGAAAGTTATTGTGTAAATGCCCATCAACTGGGGAATGAATGGCTTTAAAAAATGGTGGTTCATGAATATGACAGAGTATTACTGCACTGTAAGAAATGATGAAGGCAGCTAGGTAGAGTAATGGATAGAGTGCCAGGCCTGAGGTCAGGAATACATCTTCATGAGTTCAAATCTGGCCTTGAACACTTACTAGCTTTGTGACCCTGGGCAAGTCACCTAAATCTATTTGCCTCCATTTTTCATTAATTAAATGGGTTGGAGAAGGAAACGGCAGACTACTTCAATATTTTGTGAGGAAACCCCCAAATAGGATCGTGAAGTGTCAGACATTATTGAAAAGAACAACAACAACAAAAAAAAACAATGAATAGCATGAATACAGAGAAATTTGAAAAGATTCACAAAGACTAATGCAAAGTGAAGTGAACAGAGACAAGTTAATAATGTAAACAACTTCAACAGTGGAAATGTTGTAAACAGCTAGGTGCTCAGTGAATAGATTTCTAGACTTGGAGTTAAGAAGATGAGTTGAAATCCAGCTTCAGACTAAACTATGTGACCTGGAGTAAGTAAATTGGGTTCTATATTTGCCTCAAGTTTCCTCATCTGTAAAATGGACAAAATAATAGCACCGACCTCCAAGAATTATGAGGATAAAATGAAATAGTATTTGTAAAGCAATTTGAAAATCTTAAATTTCAATATAAATGCTTGCTATTATTAGGGCAACTAGGTCTTTCAGTAGATAGAATGTTAGACTTATAACCAGGAAGATCCTGAATTCAAATCCTGCCTCAGACAGTTAATTGACTTTGGGCTAATCACTTGACTTCTCACTGTCTCGGTTTTCTTACCTGTAAAATGAAAATAATAAAAGCATCTATTTCACTGGATTGGTATACAATAATATATGTAAATCTTATGTCACCATATAAATGTTTGCTATCATTATATACATGCTACCTATTAAATGGAAAGAACAGTTATTAAAAAATGTATGATAGCACATGACCCCAAAGAAGAAGTCTAAGGAAACAGCTTCTCCCACTCATTTTCAGAGATAGGGGGCCCATGGGTATGGACCATTGCATGTATTATCAGATTTTTTTTTTTACATTGGCTAAATTTGCTGATTTTTTCTCTTCTTTTTTCTTTTCTTTTAAAAAATTATTTTATTGGCTTCTTCTCTGAGGTCAAAAGGGGGTAGGGATAACAGAGAAATTTAGGTAATATATAAATAAAAATATTAATAAAATTTTATTTCAAAAAATTATTATTAGCTTATTTCAGAGTTATGTCAGATATATATCTGATGGAACTTATCTTGGGCTAGATTTCAGCAATAATCTTTAGTTCCTGATGATTTCACCTATTCAGGCCAAATTCTGATTTCTTCCAATAATCCAGTCTGACATTCACTTATCCAATGGTCCTTGCTTTTCCAAATAAAAAGCCAACACCTGTTTCTTCCTTGCCAATTCAAAATGAATGTACCCAAATACTATCATATGATAGACTAATAGCAAAAGGGATGAAAATCATCAAATGAAGGGGATTCCTTTACCTATATGGTCTAGTGCAGTGATGGTGAATCTTTTAGAGACCTTAGAGACCAAGTGGCCAAATTGCAATCCTCGCCACATATGAACCACCCCAACCTGCCTTACCCTAGACAGGGGAGGGAGGAAGCACTCCCATTGGACTGTTGGGAAGAGGGACAAGTGATGAGAGAAATGTCCTCAGGTGCACATGGAAAGAGAGAAGGGAGTAGCCCCCTCCAGCATTCACTAGCATGTGTGCCATAGGATCACCAACATGGTTCTAGTGGAAACATCCAAATAATTAATTTCTACAGAGGTCCCACTCCATAATCTCAGTAAAACTGAATACCTAGATCAGATCACTTAATTCAAATCAGGTCAGCAAGTATTTATTAAGCTCTTATTTGTGCCTCACACTCTGCTGGGTTCTAGTACAAAGAAAACATGAAACAATAATTCCCCTCAAGGAGCTTTTATCCTAATTAGGGAAATGATACAGATGCATATATGTAAACACAAAGACAAACAAACACACATACACACAGTGACCATCTCACAAGGATTCTTTGTGGAACCATGAGGCAATACATTATTACATGCTTCACAGTAGCAAAGGTGTTGTTGATTTCATTATCAGTCCCTTAGAAAGAAATGTAAAGGACAGGAGTCCACATGATGACACATATCCATCCCTCCTCCTGCCTGTTTATCTGTCAGGTTTTTGTATATTCCTGGGGCCAGAATGGTTATAGAGAGGGGCTGGATGTGCTCATCCTCAGTCAAATGAATTTTTACTCAAAACTCACTTCAATATCAAGGAGATTGTTTCCCCCACCCTGCTGGAGAGAGGAAGCTAAACAGGGTCTTTTTTCTCAGACTAATGAAAGAGGTGTCCCTCTTTTCTGCAACTGATAATGAAATCAATTATCACCTCTGCTACTGGAAAGAGTGTGATAATTTCCTACCCCATGGCTCCATTGAAAATTCTGGTGATATATTCATTGAATGAGTATGTGTGGGGGGGTGTATTTGGGTTTGGGAGTCATATCTTGTTTTATTATGCTTCATAGAAAGTACACTTTTTTTACAAAATGAAGATTTGTGACAATTCTGTTGAGCAAGTCTATTGGTGCCATTTTTCTAATTGTATGTGTTTACACTGTGTCTCTGTGTCACATTTTGGGAATTCTTATAATATTTCAAACTTTTTCATTATTATATGTTGTTGTTATATTTAATAATTTTTATATTTTGTCCTATCATAGTAGGTCTTTGATGTTACTATTTTAATTGTTTTGGAGTGAGGCATCACAAAATTCGCCCATATAAGACAGGGAATTTAACTGATGAATGTTGTGTGTGTTCTTAGTGCTCCACTGACTGGTAGTTCCTTGTCTCTCACCCTCTTCTTGGGCCTCCGTATTCCTTAAGATCCAACAATATTGAAGAATATTACATAAATTTCATTGACAAAGCAGCAGTAGGGTTTAAGAGGATTGATTCCAATCCTGAATAAGTTTCTACTGTGGTTGAAATGCTCTCAAACAGCAATCACATGCCACAGAGAAAAGAAGATGCAACAAACTTCATAGTTGTCTTATTTTAAGAAATTGTCACAGCAAGAACCGGCTTGTACGAAAATATTTTTCATGGTTCTTTCGGCAGTGGCAAAGAATTAGAAACTGTAGGAGTGTTCATCAATTGGGGAATGGCTGAACAAGCTGTAGTAAATAATTGTGATGGAATAATATTGTGCCAAAAGAAATGATGGACAGGATGACTTGAGAAAAATCTAGAAAGACTTAGATGAACTGATGCAAAGAGAAGTGAGCAGAACCAGGAGTGCACTATATAGGCAGCCATATGCTAAGAGAGATATTGTGTGTAATCAACTATGAAACACAAGTATTGTCAGCAAAATAAGATAACCTAAAGGGACTCATAATTAAAATTGCTATCCATGGCCAAATAAAAAACTGTTAAGAGTCTGATTACATATTAAATCATGCCATCTTCCATTTTATTTCCTTCCATGAGTTTTTTTATTATATGTATGAAGTGTTTCTTCTGTCACAGCATGAGGAAAATGGAAATGTATTGCCTGAAATCACTGATGCAACACCTATATCAGACTGTTTACCACCTTCAGGAAGTAGGGAGAGAGGGAGGGAATCTAAATCACAAAATTAAAGAAAACAATTGTCAAATAAATTGTCCCAGCAGTCTCAATTTTTAGCCACTACTATCCTGTCCTGTCCAATCAACAGTCATCAATACTTAGACAAAACCCTCCACCAGCAAAAGATTCTGACTCACTGAAGGCTGATGTGTTTACCATTTTTTAGCAATAAAGTGGTTTTTTATTTATATTATATCCATTTGACTTTAGACAATACTATCACAAACTTAATAGACTACAGTATAATGTAAGCATAACTTTTATATTCTCTGCAAAACCAAAAGAGTTGTGTTAACTGACTTTATTGAAATAATTCTCTTTATTTCTCTAGTTTGGGATGAAATTGGAGATATCCTTGTATTTATATGTGTACATGTTGTTGCTTTAATTAGTATGCAAGCTCCTTGAGGAGAGGGAGGGACTGCTTTTTATCCTTGGTCTACCTCACAGTCTATTTCTCTTAGGGATCACCAATGTAAGAATTGCCTTTGCTACAATTTCACTAAGTTAATGTTAATTGCCTTTCATTGAGCCATCAGAAGATGAGACCAGGCTACTATCCTCAAGCTTCCCTGTGTGTGTGTGTGTGTGTGTGTGTGTGTGTGTGTGTGTGTGTGTGTGTAGAGAGAGAGACAGACAGACAGACAGACAGACAGACAGACAGACAGACAGAGACAGAGAGAGAGAGAGAGAGAGAGAGAGAGAGAGAGAGAGAGAGAGAGAGAGAGACACAGAGACAGAGACAGAGACAGAGAGACAAACAGGCAGGCAGGCAGACAGGCAGGCAGGCAGACAGGCAGGCAGACACACAGAGACACACAGAGACACAGATAGAGACAGAGAGAACCAGATCAGTCGATTATGGCCCCTTGCTTTGTGTGGCTCTCTTAAGCATTTACTTGGTATGATTCTTTATGTGGCAGCTTAAGGGTGTTTCCCTGCTGTCAACTAGGATGTGTTTGAATAGCTGACAGTTATTCTAACTTAGTTATCTTTTCCATCATTTCTTTCTCTATGAAAGGGAGAACATCTTCTTTCTAGCTAGTGGCAGTATGGTATAATGGAAAGGAACCTGACTTGGAACCTGGAGACCTGGCTTTGTGTCCTTCCTTTGACAATTACTATAACATTTGTGACCATGGGCAAAAGATGTTTCACTAGTCCTACCCTGAGCTTCCTTAGTTGTAAAAATGTGACTGTTAGATGATCTCTAAGGCTCTTTACACCTCAACTATTCTGTTTTCTATTCTTCTGAGATTGTAATGACTATTTTATAGCTCTGGAGTGTTTATCTTTTTTTAACTTATAATTAATTCATTTTTGACATTTAAAAAATTTGAGTTCAAAATTCTCTCTCTCTTCCTCCCCCTTCCCCAGCCATTGAGAAGGCAATCAATATGGCATCAATTATATATGTGAAATCACAAAGAGTACATTTCCATATGAGCAATGTGACCAAAAAATATCAAGAAAAATAAAAAGAAAAGATTATACTTCAATTTGTGTTCAGAATTAATTAATTCTTTCTCTGGAGGTATATAGCATTTTTCATTATGGGTTCCTTAGAATTTTGTGGGGGTTATTTGTATTGATCAGAATAGCTAAGTCTTTTGCAATTGATCACTGTCACAATATTGCTGTTACTATGTACAATGATCTCTTGATTCTATGGGTAATTATATCCACCCTCCCCCCCAAAAAAACCATAAAACATGGCTTCATATGGTCATTAATAAGGTTATGAAAATTTCTGTATTTGACCCTATTATTAAATTATTTCTTATTATAACTTAAAATATAATTATCATTATGGATCTTAAACCTGCTTTTTTAATGTTTCATGTACATTTTCCCCCGCTTGCAAGTTTTATATTACCATTTATGCTGGGGTTGGCCAACAATTTCAACTTCTTTGGGGGGTGATGTTTTTCCTATGTAGGAGATGAGCATGAAGAATTCAGCCCTCTTAAACTACTATCCTCCCTTTGGTTTCTCTTCTATTCACTGAACTTTTCTAGAGAGCAGCAACTATGATATGAACGAATTCTTGGGAAATGAAATCTTTAGTAAAACAATTAAACAACAAACACTAAAACTCTTATATCTCCCATCAAGACTAAGTGTGAGTTCCTTACAGGCCAAGAGAGAGTTTATGAAAATAGTATCTATGTAGGCTGGGACATCTTAGTCACCTCCCCAAAAGACTTTGATAACTACCAAAATAACTAACTGCAAAAGCCAGCACAAGAGGTTAGCCAAATTCAGAAGGAAGTGGGCTGGGAATAGAGTTTGGAATGCAAGTCTGGCCCAAAGCTGCCAAGCATATGGTGTGTGTGGCCAAGGGGTCTCCTTCAGCTCTACAGAGAAGGCAAGACTCATAAAATAGATAAATAATCCTAACAGTGAAGGAGATAACTTATTTGATATGATGATTTCCTAGGTATATACCTGAGATAAGAAGGAGAGAATGAGGGGACAGTCTTGTTGTTGAGGAGCAGCAAATATATTTTTAAATTATATATTGAGGTTTTAAATATATGGACAAAAATGTATCTGTGCATAAAGATGAATGAGCGTGTTTTGGTTTGGTCTATATTTGTGATTTTATCAGTATAAGGAACTTCTAGGGAAGGAACTATTTCTAAAATGCAGATAAGTAACTTATAATCTTATAATCTTTCTGGAACACTAAAAGGATAAGTGATTTGCTTAGGATCACAGAGCAATTGCCCTATTCATTTGTTATGGCACAATACTATTCCATTACAATTATATATGGCAACATGGTCAGTCATTCCCCAATTGATGGACATCCTTCAGTTTCCAGTTCTTCGTCACCACAAAAAGAGCTGTTATAAATATTTTGTATGAATAGGTCTTTTCTACTATCTTTGATCTCTGGGGTAGAGAGCCTTAGTAGTGCTATTACTGAGTCAAAGGGGTATGCACAGTTTTGTGGCCCTTTGGACCAGGTTCAGATTTGCCCTCTAGAATGGGTGTATCAGCTCATAGTTCACTAACAGTGATTTTCCCACATCCCCTCCAATATTTATCATTTTCCATTTGTGTCATATTAGCCAGTCTTATAGATCTGAGATGGTACCTTAAAGTTGTTTTAGTTTGCATTTCTCTAATTAATATTGATTTGAAGCATTTATATAACTAAAGATAGTTTTAATTTCTTCATCTTGGAATTACTTGTTCAAATCCTTTGCCCATTTGTCAATTCTTAAATAACATTAAGGAGTGACTAAATCAAGGTCACACAGCCAGTATGTGTCAGAGAGAGAAATGACTATTTAGGTTTTCTTGACTCTAGTGTCAGCTCTATCCATGGTTCTTCTCTGAGTACATTTATATGTATTGTTTTGTGTTGATGCATGTGCATATATGTGTTTATTAATATGTGTATATGCATTTGTACAATATATGTACTGACCACAGACTTAATATGGGTCATCCTCAGCACTCTGAAATATAAGTGGTCTACATAAACAGCAAGATTCTTTCAGAAATGTCTGAGGAAAATAGTCCAGCAGTTGCCAACAGTATAAGCCTATTTTTCTTCTTTTTCCAGGCACACAGAATAAGTTTGCTTAAAACAGACAGAGAAAAAAAACACTGGCAGCAAGTGCCAAGAGAATATGTTTTTCTTCTCTGGCAAGCATACCCATGAGCGTTATATGGTGTTGTGACAAATTAGTGAGTAATTAATGCCTAATCAAGTACAGCACAAGATGGTCGTGTGGAAGACAGCAAATATTAGGGCTCCATTTGCTATACCTTACAGTAGAATGGGAACCTTTTTCCAAAGCTTATACAACAGCATTCACTTTGAAGAGGAGAAGTTTGGGGAGTTATAAGTTCTTTGATATAAGTTCCTTAATATAAGAATAGAAGTTCCTTGAGGGCAAAGGCTATTTTCATTTTTTGACTTTCTATTGCACAGTGCCTAGAATAGAGTGGGTCCTCAATAAATGCTCAAAGAATTGATTTGAACTGATTTGAATTGAACTTCCTATATCAAAAACAAAAACTCCTCCATCTCCCTCACTTTCTTTAATGCCCACATAGTCACTTTGGAAAGTCAAGCTAAAAGGGAGTGCCTAATGTTGAAAATCCTATTGGAGAATTCTTACCTTTCCTTGCATGTAAGCAAAATCCATTTTCTGGGAGATATTTTTAGTGCAAACTTCCTCTGATGCCCTATTATCTTACAGCGTACCATTAGATCTTGAGACCATTCCAAGAAGGTCATGTGATTTCTAAGCATCTCTTTAACTGCCTTCTGAGTGACTAGTCTGACTGGAGTCAGAGAGTGCAAGGCTGTTAACTACCAAGGGCTTGGAGTCCCTTTCCCTCTGCCTGGAATCCTCCTAAGTGAGTCCTGAAGGTACTTGACAGTTACCTTTCCAGAGAGGCCACTTCATTTAGCTCAAGCCCTAACCTCATTAGTAGAGATCCTTTTGCCCTCACCGCCCTCTCCCTCACCCTGGGTTGATATAAAAATGTATTAGTCTGCAGAACTACATGTGTGGGAACAGAACAACCGTGTCATTGAGAGGCAATGTCAGGGAGGATTTCTTCTGTGGATTGGATGCATGCTTTCTGCAGCTGTCCTGCTTTGGGAGGTTCTGTGCCTTAGATGACACCATTGAACTACCCAAAGTTGTTACTGTGCAAAGTGTATCCTTTTAGTCACTTAAGACGTGCAGGCATAGCAGAGATTTCTTTTGGAAATGTTTTCTTTTTTCAATTCTGCATTTCCATTCTCATCCTCAGTGCTAATCTTAGTAGTGTCAATACTTTTTACTGTTCTGTACACATTTCTTAGCTTGCAGCCAGACTCTTACAGTGTTTTACTTCCATTATATCTGACTGGGAGAGGAGAGTGTAATATGTTTAGATCCATGAATCTAAGAGTTATAGCCTATCTCCATAATGTACAGGAAGCCTAATCTCCCGGGTGAGTTGAGGAAACACTCTCCCAGCAAGACGCACTCATATTTCTGAGTGTGTTTCATTTCAGTGGATCAAATCTTTCCTATCTCTGCATCCAAGCTACTCAGTTGTGATCAGATGATCAGGACCCAAGGAAGCGATTGGAGAGCTGGCTGGCTGCAGCTGCAATGTAGGCTGTTTGCAGGGACAAGGAACCACTGTTGTGTTTTTTTTTCAAACATAGCATAAACATAGAAGTTATTTTGTAGGCTCCAGGATGCAGCGATGGGCTGCGCTGCCAGTATTGTTCTGCTACAAGCCTTTCGTTCTGTGGTACAGAGGAACTGTCCACACATTTGCCGGAGACGCCAGGAAGAGCCATCACATGAATTTCTGCCTCTGGACAGTGAGGACGAAATGAGCAGACCCAGGACCCTCATCATCATGGTAGAGTATACTTCACTCTTTAGCTTCAGGTCACTGAATCCATGGGATATGTGGTTGAAGCTGCTGGTGTATTGTTTTGTTTTGGTTTTCTATAGATGCAGCAATAGGGGCTTGATGATTGGGTCCTGGGAATGAGTTTTCGAGTAGACTCCATAAACTCTTCTTCAACCCAGCTGAGCTCAGTCTGTTACTCTATTCGATTATACCTGTGGACTATTGGAAACTCTCCTCTGTTCAGGTTGTTAAAACCTCTCATACAGAGAAGCATTTCAGAGCGGGGACTAATTGAATGCTTTTTATTTTATGCTTCAAATTTTGAGGAATAAGTGAAAGATTTCATGTGATACCTATGTAAATGCCCGAAAGTGGGCAGCTTTAGCATTAATTCTCTGCAGCATAGCTTCAAAAGGGATTTTTAATTCCGATCTGATGATAAAAACATAACCATACTTTTTTCACTTTAATCGTAGCAGTGTTTTTCAGAATGAGGTATGGCTCCATTAAGTAAGATGGTGATTAAGTTTCTTAGTTCTGCTCCGAAGGAAATTATCTTTAGAGTAGACTTGCTTTCAAACTTGCTACTAGACAGTTTTTCCTTGCCACCTTTTAAATGCTATCTTGTCTCTGCTTCAAATTCCGGGAGATTTTCTTTGGTGTGAATTGTTGGGCACAGAGTCTTTTGTTGCTTCTAACTTTCTTCCTGATGAAAGAGATAAAATCTGCAATCTGCTTAGTCACTGAAATTCCACACTAGGATGTAGAGCCTGTATTGAAGTTTCCAAAATTTAGGGAAAAATAATTGAAGTCTGGGTGCTTTTGTACAGTAGATATTTTTTTCCTCTCAGACACCAAATCTATGTGTTTAAATGAAAAAATTCCCTGTTTGTCCAGAATTTTTTAGTTAAGAGTGTTTTCACTTGGCTCATGCCTCTGAATGACAGATTATTAAACAACATTCCCCAACAATTTCTTCAAATCAATGTGATTTCCAACACCTACATGCTTTTAAAAAACATATCAAGTCTACTCTGTGCTCACTCTTGCTTCTCAAGTGAATAAGACAACTGTTAATATGAATTGGTTTCACACTTATCACTTCAAACTCATGGCAGCTCAGATCAGTGAAATCTTGTGACTGTTGATAAGTAATAAATGGCAGTTTGGGTCACTTGGGGACAAGTATACATTTCTTCCATAAATCCTGCTTCAAATCTAATGATAATAGGATGAACTTTGTCCATTCCTAATGGGTTTGTGGCTTCAATTTGTTATGTGTCTGTGACCTAAACAACTAGCCTTTTGTTCTTTTTTGCTTCTTCTTCTTGTTATTATTGTTGTCATAATTAAATCAACCTTTAAGAATCAACAACTCATCAGTATATAGTGCCCGTCAAAGCCTCTTGGTCTTGCTAAAGTAGGAAAGTAATTAAAACATAACAAGGAAATACATTAGGAAAATTGGCAGCTCTCCTAAAGAAAATACTTTTCATGGCAGAATTTTAAAGAGAAAAATGAAACTTTGTGAATCTACTCAAAATTCAGTTTAACAAATACTTATCAGTGCCAACTGTGTACAAGGCACTTTGCTAGAGCCTAGGAATATAAGATAAAAAAAACTATACAGTCCCTTCCTTCTGGAAGCTTATGTTCTTTTACCTAGGGCAGAGAACCGTAGGGACCAGTTAAGTACAATACAAAAAGAGGAACAGAAGATCAATATTAAATACCTACCATGTGCTAAGCACTAAACTAGCACTAGTTATACAAACATAAAAAGGTGAAAGAAGCCTTACCTTCAAAGAGCTTACATTCTATTAGAGGAGGCATGCTATATAAAAAATATATATGGACTAAGGACCAAATAGATATTGTTAAGTTTATCTCAAGGATAAAAGTGGGCACCAGCAATTACGGAGTGTGAAAGGTCAGGCATTGCATCAAGCAGATGGGGGTGTTTTAGTTAAGTATTAAAGAAAGTGAAGGGTTCTGTTAGGCAGAGATAAGTAGGAAGTACATTTCAGGAATGAAGGATGACCAAGGTGGGAGACTGAGTAGCATCACACGTAAGGAAAAGAAAGAAATATAGTTTGACTATGCTATAGAATGAGAGAAAGAAGAGGAATGTATATTGTGGCTGGAAGGACTTTGGATGCAATTTATGAAGGGCTTCAAAACATAAAATACAAACTGAGACATTTAAAGGTTATTCTAGATGAACCAATAGGCCACTGGAGTTTATCAAATAGAGGAGACACTTGTTACATTTACACTTAAGGCAACCCAAAATATTAAATGCAGTTATGATAATATGAGGAAGTAACTTCTAGAAGTATCAGGAAATGATTTTCCTAGGAGATGATGCATGATCCTTGAAAGAAGCTAAGGATGCTGTTATGAAACATCCCTCAATCCTCTCTGTTAAGAATTGTTAGATAAAGGATACAGAAAGTTGAATACATTTTTTAATTTTTTTTATCATCAAACACACTTGACATTGGTTATTGTTATAACAGCACACTCATACATAACCAAAACCCCAAAATAAAATCATACACTGATGTGAAAAATATTATGCTTAGATCTGCATCATCCAAATAGAACAGTTCTTTCTCTGGAGGTAGATAGCATTTCCTATCATAAATCTTTCAGTCATTCATCATACAATTTCGATGTTACTATGTATAATGTTCTTCCAGTTCAGCTTATTTCACTCTACATCAATTCCTGCAAATATTTCTGGTTTTTTTTCTGAAAAGATGTTGCTTATCATTTCTTATAGTATAATAGTATTCCATCACCAACATGTACTACAATTTGTTCAGCCATTCCTCAATTGATGGACATGCCCTCAATTTCCAATTCTTTGCCACTACAAAAAGAGCTACTATATTTTTTACAAGTATGTCCTTTCCCCTTTTTTATTGTCTCTTTAGGATACAGACCCAGAAGTGTGGTATTATAGGATCAAAGGGTAAACACAGTTTTATAGTCCTTTGGCCATATTTCCAATTTGCCCTCAAGAATGGGTGGATGAGTTTACAATTCCACCAACAATGCATTAGTGTCCCAATTTTTCCATATCTTCTCCTACATTTGTCACTTTCTTTACTACCATTTTGGCCAGTTTGATGGGTGTGAGGTGGACTTTTTTTAATAAATATAAATAAGTATTTTAATTTAATTTTAATTAAAATGTATAAATAAATTTAATTTAATTTCTCTAATCAAGAATGAACTTTTTCATGTGATTATTGGTGCTTTTGATTTCTTCATCTGAAAATTGCTTGTTCATGTATTCATCTTTTAAACCCTTACCTTCTGTCTTAGAATCAATACTGTTTATTTGGTTCCAAGGCAGGAGTGATAGGTAATCAGGATTTAGTAACTTGCCAGGGTCACAAAGCTAGGAAGTAGCTGAGTACAACTTTGAACCCAGGACTGAAAGTTGTATACATTGTGAGAAGTTGCCATCAGGTAGTCTGTTTAACTATTTCTTTTTGTTGTAAGGGAAGACTAAATGAGAGGATAGTTCCTGGGAAGCGGCTGTGTTGTTAAAAAAAACAAACAATAAAACATTTTAAAAAATAAAGTGTGCTAAGTAAATGAAGCAATGGAAAAGGGAAAGTTTTAAATTTTTATCCCTAGTTATTTCAGATGAAAATCCTTATTTGGCTTATAATAGTTTTCATCTTCCTGTGAAGGTATGGAAATGTGCAGCAGAACTCTTTCATTGTTTTATTAAAATTAGTGTCTAATGTGGGGTGGTTAAATATTTATAATTATTATCAGAAAGATGCACTGGAACTTTATTAGGTACTAAATAAAATGATTTGAGTATATGTAATTTCTACTGTCTAGAACCTGGCAATCTAAAACTGAATTGTTCATCATTCCTCAGCAGAATAGCTCTATATCTAAGCTCCCTTATTTCATGTAATGGACCCATACTTCTCCTTGTGACCAAAACTTAAATTGTCTTTGACTTCCATATCTCATTTCCTACCCCTTACAATATCCAACAAATTACTGTCTTGTAGATTTTTATTTGATGAAGAATCTTGAATCTATCACTTCATATTCACTCCTACTTGATTCACACAAGTTCAAGACCTGCTTATCTATAGCCTAGATTATTGAAATAACCTTATGATTGGTCTCTGTCACCAGTCTCTCTCTTCTCCAATCCATCCAGAATATTGCCTTCAGTGAAATATTCTTAAAGCTCTGCTCTAATTTTATCATTTCCCTGATAAAAACCCATCAATGGCTCCCTAATGCCTTCAGGATAAAGTCTGAAGTTCTTAGCCTGAATGCCAGGCTTAGTATTCAACCTAAGGGCCAGGTTTCTCCAAGCTTACTAACCATGATTCCCTTTCATGTACCCTTAGCACCAGCCATATGCTTTACTCACTAAATCAATTTTCCATTTTCTTACTTCCATACTCTTTATCTTACTGTTTACTTCAGCCTGCAATGGACCTTTTCTGTGCCTTTTCATTTATCCAAATCATATTCATCCTTCAATATCCACTTCAAATCCTGCTTTCTCAATATAATTTTCCCCTGTATATCTCTCTCTTCACTGAATCCCTGAGCACTTAAGTTCAAAGGATTTCAAACTGGAGAGAGAACTTAGGCAAAATGCCTAATTTTACAAATGAGGAAACTGAGAAATAGCTAAGATTTAGCTGTTTAAATTAAAGCAGAGAGTTTCAGTGATGTGTTCAGTGCCACGTGAGCTGTAAGTGGTAGAATCTGGACCTCTTACTCCAAACCCAAATTTTGCTCATTCATTCATCCCATTCATCCATCCAGAAATTATGTGTTAAACATACACAATGTATAAACTGTGCGAGCTGTCAATAATTTGCTGTTCCATTTATTTTTCCACCAATTGTGTACTGCCTTTTGACAACTATTCATATCTGTGTTATTAGGTTCTTACAGTAATGTTTAATAGTTTATGATTGAGCTTTGGGTTCAAGTAGATGTTTGACCTCTGGAGGGTTGAAAAGCTTTGCATTTCCCTCTTGTGTTGATCTTGATAACTACTTAGTAGAACCTGGTCAAATTGTAACTTTTTCTGACTTCCACAGGATGCTCTTGCATGGTAACTTGTGCATAGTAGGTTCTCAATAAATATGTAGATCTCAATTGATTTAAGTTGAAAACATTGACATGATGAAATACAATATAATGTAGCTGGAAAGAAGTTGAAGCCAATTTGTGAAGGGCTTTAAAACATACAATATAAATGGAGACATCTTAAGTTAGTTGATTTAACCCTTCAGCTGTAGTGTCTCAAGAAAAACTATCAAAGTAAAAAGCCCTTCTGATCATTTCCAGGAGCTGCCATATTCAGGTGTCCATGCACAATCTGGAAGCCAAACCAAGCCCCGCCCCCCCGCCATCAACCCCCCCCCTCCCCCGGAAGCAAGGTGGACAATGGTATGACAGGATTCTAGCTCTCAGTGAGAGCTATGGGCTAATTGCCTAGGAAGGTTCCTAAACTGAGGGTTTGAGGTCCATTTCCTTTGAGCTACTTAGATTAAGATAGAGAAAGCTGCTTTGCTGGAAATCATAGAATATCAGAACCACAGCTGGGAGGAGCTCTAATGTTCTACAGCATAACCCAGTTGTTTACGGAGAAGGAAACTGAAATATAATACACAACTATTTAAAATTTTTTAATCAAATACATACATAACCCAGATTGAACTGTCAATTCCAGGAGGGGACCAGGAAGAAGGGAAATAGACAAAATGAATCACATGATTTGGGAAATTTATGTGGAAATTTGTTATTAAAATAAAAATTGATGAAATAAAAAAAAACTTTTCTGTCAAGAATTTTGAAGGTGTGCTTACCCCAGTGAACTATCAGAGGAAGCAAAATAGGTGATGTGAACTATATAATACTGAATGTGGAAGTCAATAATACCTAATTTCAAATCCTGCCCTAGTCATGAACCAACTATGTGTCTCAGGGCAAGTTACTAAACCTTTTGCAGTCTCAGATTCTTCATATGTCAAATTGGTTTAATTATAACACCTTCTATGAGGGTTGTTGTGAGAATCAAATGAGATAAAAGTACTTTGCAAACCTTTAAGTATTATATACTTCTGTTATGTGTTGTAGTATTAAAATCTCTTTGATATTTGCCTTGTTAATTAAATTTTCCGAGGTACTAGAAACTAAGCAAGTAGTACCTTATTTGGAAATTCTTTGGTGACCCCAAAGTTCCAATAAGTATTCTTTGTTGTCTTCCAAGAGAATTTCATTCTCTTGTTGCCCCTAAAATGCCTTGGATCTGAATCTCTAACACACAAAGCAAGTACAAACCCTAAGAATAGGGAATTTGGCCCCTGGGATGTATTCCCAGAAGCAAAATTTCCTCCAAGTAACCATCTGTCACCTAGATCGTTTTATTCTTTCTAGAGCTGAGAACTGTTGGGTCCAATTATCACAACTTACCAGGAATATAATGGGAAGAAAACTGATCTAGGAGTCAGAAGAGCCAGAGCACCTTAATCCCTCCCTAATTGTTTGCCTTCATGTAAAACATGAGCACTGATAACCTCTTCTTGGCAAAGTGCTTTGAGAGTATTGGATAATGCAAGGTAGTGACTGAGGCTCATGCATTGTTTATAGGAACAGAAATGTATCTCTATCTTCGAAGGTTATATAGTTACATTGGCAGGGGTTGGTTTTCATATGTGTCGCATTCAATAAGGACAGGAATTGAGAGCAGCATATAAGATAATGTAATAGGAGGACAATAATGATGTAGGGAAGTTAAATCACCTCCTCTTTCTATGAACTCATTTAATAATTAATTATACTCAGTTAACAAAGTTTTATTAACAAGGGAAATAAACGTAGATCATTCTGCCCTCACTTCTTTTTGTATTGTATTGAATCAACCTAGTTCAGATTTTGACTTAAAATTCCAAATTTCATTTTCTTATTTTGAATAGGCATTATTTTTCACTTAAAAGAAACTTTAATCAACTAGCCCTATCAATGTGACTTTTTTTCACCTATCACATAGATGGATTAGGTTGGTGAATAAATACTATAAAAAAAATCACAGAACAATTTTTTTACACCTCTGGAGATTTGAATAGAATCCCAAAGTTACATTAAAATAATAATGATTTCAGCCAATGCTCTTTACAATAAGTATCAAGTGCCTTCTATTTATGGGGTACATTCTGGGTGCTGAGGTTACAAAAATAAAATAAAATAACTCCGGTCTCGCTAAGTAGTAATACATTCTACCTATCAGAAAAACAGGACTTAGTAACATAAATCTTTGTTTTTCTGGTGCTTGGGAAAGTCATAGTACATACCACATAACTTCTGCAGAAATCCTTTTTCACTTTCTGGAATTTACCAGGTTTTTAACAAAATCAGAGAAAATGTAGGAATAAAGGAATAAGCCAGATTTAAAAAAAGAAAAAGGGTTATAATAGCATGGCAACTTTGAAAAGGAAATAGAGACAGAGAAATTGAAAAGATTACCTACTGCACTTAAAAGAACTGGTAAAATCAGTTGGTTTCCAGAACATGATTGGAGGGGCAGGTAGGAAGAGGGAATAGGGAGGTAATATACCATAGTGATCAGTAACTTTTTGTGTTCACGACTGAAAAGCAATTGTACAGTTGAAATAAGCAAGCTAATTGTAAACATGAAGGAACCCCATTTCGGCATGGTCACTTATTGTGTAGATTCCAGTATGGCACTAGTCAAATAATTTATATCCTCTTCCCAAAAGCTTAGCACTTAGAGAACAATCATATCATAAATTCGCTTAGAAAATGGGTTTTCTTCTTACCCCTCAACCCTTTGAGAATCCAATGGAGTGATATTTTTATGAGAAATAAATGAACTTAAAGTATAGTGAATTTACCATGAGTGTTTTCAGGGGAGAAATGACTAAGAATTGCTATCATTTTTTGCCACTTTAAGATGATCATTTGAATGAACTTCATGGTTATTTCTGCCACCTTCACAGTGTTTTTAATGAAGTTGTTTAATTGAGAGCTGAGATAAACATGGAAAATTTTCCCCTGCTGGAATCATTTTGCATAATATGTTTAATTTAATGAAAAAATATTTTATTCTTTATTTTGTAAGATCAATCTTGTAAAGTAAGAGGGAAACAGGCATTCAACCAGACATGCTGATCCAGTAATTCAGATAAATTTCTTGAGACCAAACAATTTCAGTCTCAAATGAGAATTCTTTTTCCTTAAATATTTTGAATGGCAAGTCATCTAAATTTAGTATATTAGTCATAGATAATTTTGTACTAATAGATAATCTAGTCACATGACTAGATGGCCAGACTTTAAATATCAGAAAAATGGGTTCAAGTTCTTACTCAGGAATATACTGGCTTCTTTATCATGGGCAAGTGCCTCATTCAGTCCTTTTGAGTTACAGACAAATGCTGATCTCTATACATGGAGAAGTTCTATACTAGAACTCTCCATAATTATAAAAATAAAAGGCCCAGACAATAAAAAATAAAATTTTGCAGCATAGAGCTATCTTCCATCCGTACAAAATGTCCCTGTTAATTCAAGCTACACTTCTGAATTTTATCCCATGTTATTATGGAGAATGCAAAAATAAAAATCTTTATCATTCTTGTTAGATGTGCTTCCGCAAATGAATTGACCTTTTCTAATGGAGCATAATTTATGCCCACTTGTTGATATTAGAGAAAGAAAATAGAAATTCAAGTACTAACTATTCGATCCAATGTTAAAATATTGATCAAAAAGCATGGCTACTCCTTATCCAAGCAAATATTCCCAAATGAGGATTTCATAGGGCTATTTATTAATTTATTCTTTATTCATAGATCCTGATTGCCAATCTTTGCAAGCTTAATATTTTGGCTTCTTCTGTTTTCCTTTCTCCTTTATATGAAAGTACTTTTAGTTCAATCAAGACTTTAGAATTAGGAATTCATGATGAAAAAGAAGACCAATTTACATTAGAAAGTAGCATTTTAGGGGCAGCTAGGTAGGCTTCCTAGCTGAGTGTCCCTGGGCAAATCACTTAACCCTAATTGCCTAGCCTGCTCCTCTTCCTTAGAAGCAATACTTAATATTAATTCTAAGATGGAAGGAAAGGGTTTTAATTTTTGTAAAAGAAAATGGAATTTTGTAAATGAAAAAGTTCTATATAAATGTGAGCTACTATTATGTGTAATTTATTTCATTCCATTTTGCAGTGTTTAAATACATATGATTGATTTAATTTTATAGTATCTACATTTCCAAATATATTGTACCAGGGAGCCATCCCTTTAGAACAAATTTTAAGAGCAACAGTTCAGAAAAACTAATACATTGCAAGTTCTAGTATTATGTAATCCATATCCACACAGTGACCCACATATTTTATTCCTCCAAATCTGCAAAGAACATGGAGAAGTAACTTCTCATGCTTCTTCTCTGGGGCTAAGTTGGGTCTTTATAATTTCAAAGCATTCATTTTCAATTCTTATTTCGTTCTTCTTTCATATACACTACTGGCAGCTAAGAAACCAAGTTATAGCTCAGTGGATAGGACCTGGAACTTGTTTGTTCCATGTAGTTTTCTTTTTCTTTTTATCTCCATTTATTTTCTCTTCAGACACAAGTTATGATACCCTGTGTCAAATTATATATATATATATATATATATATATATATATATTTGAAGTAGATGGAAGGTGATTTCAGAAAGAAGGCACTAAGATTTGGAGGTGAGGAAGAAAGAGAACAAAGGAAAGACGTTTCTGTAAAATGGAATTAATAAAAGCACCAGCCTGACAGAGTATGGTCTGGATGATATCATATATATGAAGTACTTTGTAAACCTTCAAGTGCTATATAAGTAAGTGCTAGCTAGATCATGTTACAATTAGCATATTGTTTTCCTGATCCTATTCACATCACTTGGCATTATTTCATAGAAATTTTCCATGCTACTTTTCTATTCTTGAATTTTTACAGCACAATAATAATAGCCATCATATTCACATGCCACATTTGTTTAGCCATTCCCCAATTAATTGGCATCCACCTTGTTTCCATTCCTTTACTACTACAAGAAATGCTGCTATAAATATTTCAGTGTCTTTTTATAACTTTGTATAACTGATTTACATGAAGTATAAGTCTAGCAAATCTCTCCTCATTCTAATACATCCTCTAACTACACTACAGCTGCCAAAGTAATTTTCTTAATTCACATGTCTGATGTCACTCTTTAATTCAGTGAACTCCAGTGGCTCATTACCTCCACAATCAAATACAAAAGACCATGTTTATCATTTAAAATCATCACAACTTGGCCCCCTCCTACCTTACCATCTTCCTATGCTTTACTCCCCGCCACGTATTATTTGATCCAGTTACACAGACCTGGTTTAGCCTGTCCACCAAGACAGTTTACCAAGGTGTAGCCTCTGTGCATGCTACAGCTTCTTGAAGCCACAGGTGAGAGATGAATGCCAGATGGATACCAAACATGGATGAGTAGGTCTGAAAAGGGCTCAGTGAGCTCTCACACCAAAGGTGCCAGTCTTCATTGCACACCCATACATGGATGGACATCTACCCCAAGCATGTGAGGATTTCCTCCAGTAGAATGAGTGAATGAGAATAATTTGTTCCAGTGGCCATAAAGGTGGTTAAAACAAGTACTATGGAGCATGAGAGCTTAATCAGATATGAGAGATGCCAAGGTTATCCACCATCCCAAGCCATCACCAATCATCCTGACTGTTATCTTGCTATTGGACGTCAGTGACTCTGGAAGAGAAACAGCACAATTCTGCCTCGCTTAAATCCACTTCATTCACAAGTCAAGACAATACCCCTGATATCACTGGCCCACTTCAAAACCAAAGGACAAACAATGACACAGATCTACTTGCTGTGCTTCACAATATTGGCAATCCCCTATGACTAGAATATTTTTCCTCATCATTCCCTTGATCCTAGCTTGTTTGAGTACTCAGCACAAATTTCACCTTTTTTTTTTTGCTTTTTTGTTCTTCACTGCTTACAACGCTTAGTAGTCAGTCAGTAAACATATATTAAATACCTACTATGTGCCAGACACTGTGATAAGTACTGTGAATGTAAATATAAATGCAAACAATTACAGTTTCTGCCATCAAGTTACTTATAATCTAATGGGGGAAGACAACATACAAAATAAAGTTGAAAAGGAAAGAAAGGTTAGAATGAAGAGGAAAGGGGGAAATGGCATAGAGGGGACTGATGAAGAGGGCCAAAGAACCAATGCAGAAGGTGCTCAATGAGGAGAGTATGTGTCATATAGTAATCATTTAATAAAATCTTGATGACATAATTCCAAAATTTTTTTCCAGAGGAGCTAAATCAACTTACAGCTCCACCAATAATGTATTAGTATCCTCTTTCCATAACCCCTCAAATACTGACTGCTCCTAGTTTACCATCATTACCAACTTGGTAATTGTGCAATCAACCCTCAATTATTTTTATTTGTATTTCTCTTATTAGTTACTTGGAGCAATTTTTCATATTTTTGTTAATAGTTTTTCATTCTTTTGAGAAAAATTTTTGTATTTTCTTTGATCACTTTTCTATGTCAGTAATCTATAAAGTATTTAAGTATTGCAATCCCATATTATGAAATGAAGAATTGGAAAAATAGATGTAGAACCCCAAATTTCCAGACCATCAAACTGCAGAATATATTTTATAATTAGCTTATATTCATTTTGTGAAATGTATACTATAAGATTGTTTATTTTAATATTCTTTTTCAGACATTGCTCAGGTACTGACAGCATCAAAGGCATTATACAAGGCATTTGCCTTTAATTTATAATCATAAAAGTTACCTGTATATCTCAAATATTAGTATTTTCTTCAAGTTCACCCAGGCAATATTGTCAGAAGCAGACTTAAACTCAGGTCTTCCTGACTCCAATGTTGGTCTTCTATCCAGTATACCCTGGAGCCTTGCTTACTATCTCTCATTTGTAATAGATGAGGATTTTAAAATATATACATATTTTATTTTCCCCAATTACATGTAAAAACAATTTTAAAATACTAATTTAAAAATTTTTTGAGTTCCAACTTCTCTCCCTTCGCTCCCTCTGTCCTCTCTCCCTTTCTCAAGATGGTAAAGCAATCTGATATAGATTTTTCTAAGTCATTTTTCCAAATTAATCATTTTTTGGAAGAATCTAGGAGGATTTTAGTAAACATTTGGTAGCATCTTGTCTCCATTATAATGTAAGCTTCCTGAAGGCACTTCCTTTTTTTCTTTGTATCCCCAGCACCTATCACACTGTCTACCACATAGTGCATACTTAATCAATCTTTTCTGAATTGGAATTCAATGTTGGGTTTGACATAAATAGGAATGTCCAAAAGTAGAATATACTGCCTCAAACTGAAGTCACTAGTAGGCAAAGCTCAGATCTAACAAGACAGATTCCCAAAGATATTTTATAAATCATGATAATGAATAAATTTTCTAGGTCCAGAGAGAATTTTATTATTCACTAGATGTCTTTGTACCATGACTAGATTGCCATTGACATGGCATATTGTAGAGAATAAGATTTGGACTAGATGGCCACTGAGATTTCTTCCAACTCTGACATTCTAGAACATTGTGACTTTAGCATCCAGTAAGTACTGGATGTGATTTTTTAGACAGAAGGATTTTCTGAGTTCTATTTGTGACACTGAGCATATTCCTCAGTTGCTCATTGATTCACTTCCATTTTATAAAGAAAGTTATTCTCTTCCATTCCCAGCATGGAGATAATTGCCTATTTTATATTGGTATCACAGGAATTAAGATGGTAACTTCTATAAGTGGCAATGTAGTTTGGACAGAATTTGTTTTTAATACTTTATAAAAGTTGATTTGGGGTATGATTGGTTCTTCTAGTCTCCCACAGCTAAGGTAGCAATAGAAGAAGACTATTAAGTCCAAGGTACATGGGGTGAGTAAAAGTCATTAAAGAAATGGATATAAATGAGAAATCCAGCGAACCAAAAGATATTGTGAAAATGAAGGCTGTGGGGAGTCATAAGCAGAGTTTGTGACAGAGTGTGAGACAGGGATCAAAAGGCAAAGAGAGTTACACGCAAAGAAGAAACTCTTGGAGGGGAAAGGGAAGTGGACTGTGAAATACTTTTACCATTTGTTTGAAATCAGATCAGGCAGGCTGCTCTTCAAAGATCCTTCTGTAATGATGTTTTTTAAACTGTCTCCCTTTGTGCTTGAGAAGACCATGTGACATTTCCATTTCAATCTGTGTTATTACTCCTCTCTTCTTATTTCCTTGCAAATATCAGCTCCTTTCAAGAGGGGTGCTCCATTCCCCTCTCTTTCACTCATCCCCCATTTTAAGCCAGCCCTATTTAAAGAAAAGAATCAGTCTTGATTTAAGGATCTTTCTAGAGTAAATAAATAAATGGAAATCTCTGCCATTTCCCTTGATTAACTAGAAAGTAGACTGGAACATGACAAATTCATCTCTGCTGTTTCTAAAGGAAGTATTCTCTGGGTACATGACAAATCTCTGGGGGCTGTACCAATGGGCAGGCAGGGAAAGCTTCTGCTGCTGATTTTGAATAACAGGAAGGTAAACCAATAACCATATGATCTTCTTTGTTCCTTCTGTCTGTGCCCTTTCCTCGCTGCCAGTT
This sequence comes from Monodelphis domestica, assembly GCF_027887165.1. Classification (NCBI taxonomy): domain Eukaryota; kingdom Metazoa; phylum Chordata; class Mammalia; order Didelphimorphia; family Didelphidae; genus Monodelphis; species Monodelphis domestica. Next base: position 63,847,829 of record NC_077234.1, read on the forward strand.
GGAATGAAAATCCAAAAATTTAGTTTTGGCAAATAGCACCACCACAGGTGTCCAGAGAGTAGAAAATTTATACAGGGTTCAATTCAAATAAAAAACATTTGTTGCCATTAGTAATGATGATGATATACCTGACAGCTATTCTAAAGGGTCCATATTTTGATCTAAAATTATCCTCAACTTTTGACTTATAAGAGCAGAGATTAAAATCTGAAAGGGACCTCCAAAACATCTAGTCCCCTCCACCTAATTTTACAGATGAGGAAACTGAGGTCCAGAAACATCCATGGGACTCCAAGATTATAGAGTCATAGATTTAGATCTAGTAGCAAATGACCTTAGGAGCCAGCTACTTTTTATTTTACAAGTGAGAAAACTGAGACTTAGCAAGGCTACATTACTTAGTTGAGTGATTCCCCCAATACCATATAAGTAGCCAGAGGCAGAGCTGAGGTTTTAGTGCAGTACTTTGGTCCACTGTACTTTGATGCCAATAGTGTGAAAAAGTATCAATATTACTCACAAAATACAAGGTGTCCCAAAAGTCTGAATGCAGTTTTAAGCCATTATGGCTTACACTGAATAACCATAATAGACTTTATTATATCTCAAGCTGTTCATGTAATATGCAGGCGTGTAGTAGAGGCATGGCAGTCATGACACTTCAAGTCCATATCAACAGAAGAGCCTGCAAAGTCCCTTCCATAATTGTTACTTCAGTATTTGAATTCTTTGATGAATCCTTGGCCTCATTAATGTGGTTCTTCCCTTCATCAGTACAGATTGTGACCTGTGTGATTTTTGACCATGTTTCAAAGGAACCCCTGTTAATGATCCACCCAGTGTTCAAGAGATACAATTCTAGATGCTTATGCATTTAATGGATGTCAAAAGTATCTTTTACTCTTGCCATTTGACCAACTTGCTACCTTTTCCAGTCATTCACTTTCTTGATTACATAGAGATACACATACATACAAACACATGCCTCTATCCCTTATACCACTTAGAGATCAGGTTATTATTGGAAATATGCATCCTGTTTGTCCCTGATGGACAATCCCCCATTGTCCTTTGGAATGCAATTTTAATTTCTTGGAATTCAGGAAGCAACAAAAAGTTTTAGCTGAATATCTTTTCTCTAGGAGTCCTTAGAAATCTCTATGTTTCTCTGTCAAGTAAGATTGAATAGAATTGACACAAAATGGGCAACATGGTATAGTGAGAAGTGCAGATGACTGGGAGGCAGGAGATGTGTTCCAGTCATAGAATTACTGATAATTAGCCCAGGTAACTTTCCTGAGAGTCTTGATTCTTTTCTGTAAAATAGGGGTAATAATATCTTTCAGTGTTGACTTCCCATTTATTTATTCATTCAATAAACATTTATTAAGCACCTATTATGTGCCAGACATTGTTCCAAGCCCTGGAGATCCAAAAAGAGGAAAAAGATGGGCCCTGCCCTCAAAGATCAAGCGTGATGTGAAGAGCATATAAGACAATGAATGTAGAAAAAAATTGGAACTATAAGTGCTGCTTACATTAATTTTAACTTATTTTTTAATTTCATTTATTTATTTGTTTATTACAATTAAAATTCTCAGTCATCCCTTCCTCCACTGGAAAAGGCTGCCTACATTTAAACAATGATGTGTTTGTTTCATTAAGGGTTAAATAACCTTATAGTCACTCCAAGATTTTCATGTTTATGGGAATAGAGAACTTCAGTGAGTCTTTGGAGTAATTATTGTTGTTCCTGTTGTTAATATAAGAATTCGTACAGTATTTTAACATATACTATCTCATTTGAACCTTACAATGTTTTTACAAGACCACATAGCATGGCTATTTTCACCTTTACATAGATGATGAAATTGAATCAGAGAAATTAATGGAATCATACCTTTTGAGCTAAAAGGGTCCATAAGAGCAATCTAGACTAACCCTCTCATTTTATAAACAGGGAAACTGACACAAAGCAATTTACTGATTTGCCATACTCACATGGCTACTAAGCATATTTTGAACTCAAGCTCTTGTGACTCTATGCCCAACAGTGATAAGGAAAAAGGAATCTAATTCCTTGATCAATTTTACCTTTTAAGACTTGAATCTTTTTTTAAAGACCTTTTCAAAGGTGATGACAGTAAGCACAGAATGAAAAGAGTTCTGCTTTTTTAAGATACAATAATAGATCTTAGAATTGAAAGGGACCTCATCCAACAAAATGGTCAGTTTTTAGAAAGGAAATGTAGTATTAGATCCATTTTACAGATGAAGTAATAGGAGCAGCAGTCTAGATTGGTCTAAGTCACCAAGGTAATAAATGCTTGAAAGGAAGAACATTTGCATTCAAATTTCTTATGACTTGGTATAGGGCTGTCTCCCCTAGACACCAGACCCTAACTGGTACACTTCACCTTCTAGGTTCTATTTTTCCAGGTTTGCATTTTCCCACATCTGTGAGAAGAGAGTTTACCTGGAGACTTGTCCGTTGCTAAGTTCAAAGGAGTTACAAACCCAGGAAGGCCATTTGAATGAAAGGCATGAAGAACAGCAAGGATCTTTTGCTTTGTTCTATGGAAAAAAACAGCCTCACAAAGTTTTATTTAATATAATAATTAAATAAATAAGGGAACAGGGTTAGATTGTTTCAGATTGTGACTGCTAGGTTTCCTGGTTCCCTCACCCCTCAGTTCCCTAACCAAGCACCCAACTTGGGGAACAGCAGTTGGGAGACAAGTGGATCTATGCCTCTTATTTTGGAAAGCTGTCCTAGACAGAATTTGATCTTACATATCTTAACATTGCTTGAAGCATCCTGGTAAATGCTCTGGGGTGAGATGCTACCAATCAAGATGCAATAACTACTGCTTGTTTTTCATTCTAAAGTCATGTCTTACTCTTTGAGACCACATTTGGGGTTTTCTTGGCAAAGATACTGGATCGGTTTGCCATTTCCTTCTCTGGCTCATCTTTTTTTACAAATGAGGGTACTGAGGCAAACGAGGTTAAGTGACTTGCCCAGGATCAGAAACCTAATAAGTATCTCAGGCTGGATTTCATCTCAGGAACATGAGTCTTCCTAACTCCAGATTGTGCATTCTATCCACTGTGCCACCTTGCTGCTCATGATGACCAGAGGAGATCGAAAGCAAGAGCAATATAATTAGACTCTCAGTCTCTACTCTCCTATGTCCACCTGCTGCCCTTGCATCAGGACAAACATACAACCACTATACTACGTCTGGCACTCTCCAGAAACAGACCAACTTAGAATCACCTTTTGCCACATACTGTGCTACTCTACTTCAATTCATTAAAATGCCCACCATATCTGGTACTGTGCTGGACTCTAGGAACAGAAAGATAAGAATGAGATTATCTCTTCCCTTAAAAGAGTTTATAGCCTACAGGAGATAAAAATGCACACTCAGAGTTGGGTAAATATAAATTATGTACAATAAAATTACAAATATATTTCAAGAGGTGAGGAACACCAACAACTGGAGGCATTGGAAAAAGATTTTTGTAAGACATGATGCTTAAACTGAGCTTTGAACAGAGTGTGATGGATTATAAAAGGAAGAGATGGAATGTGGAGCCCTGCTTTAGGGATATCCATTTGGTAGTTATGTGAGAGGATAGGTCGAAGAGGGGAAAAGCAGACTTTGGGGGAGGGGGGGGCAATTAGAAGACTGAATGTCCTGAATGTCCAATGTTCTGAAATGCCACTGTTACAATACAGAAGGTGAGAAGTGACTCTTCCTGCCTAAATAGCAACTCCCTTGTTTCTTTTCCTATCCTGCTTCAGCCCAACAGCTTAACAATGATTAATGAGAGCAGAGTTTTATTGAGTTTGGAACCCTGGAGATGTGAGCTGTCCCCCATCCCAGTGTGTCATGGATCCCTTTGACAGTCTGGTTAAATCTATGTACCCCTTCCAAGAATGTTTTTAAATAATTGGGGGAAATGCTAAATTTCCATTAAAGGTTAATGAAAATAAATGTTATTGTTCTCCTTCCAAATACACAGACCCCCTGAAATCTATCCATAGATTACAAGGAATTAATGGATCCCATATAAAGAAGCTCTGCCCAGTGACCAGCCAGGTATAAGGAAAACCTGCCAGAATAAAACAGGAGTTGCCAACATACATGTTTCCTTTGTTTCCCTGATTCTCCTTTTGGACCAAGGATTCAACACCTCCCCTCAGCCCCAAGAATTTTGGGACCTGTGAAATATTCCCTTGTGCATGGTGGCTTAGATTGGCCCATGCATAATTTCACATATTGCATTTTTCTGTGGCCAAAGCTTATAATGTTCCTGATGCCACAAGGTACTTTTTTGGCATTCTCATGGAAAAGCTTCCAGGGAGTGATTTCTCTGAAAGAAAAAGGTAGAGGTGCCATCCCTGTTCTGCCATCTGTGCTTCCCCAAATCTTTTCCAAGAAATTTCTAGGCATGTGGACATCTTTTAGGTTTCATCCCTATTGGTGGTTGGCATCACTTGACTTTCTCTCAGGTTGTCTGGCTTCACACCAGATGCTTTAGGTTTCAGTTGGCCAACTCCAAATTCAGTCCCTACTTTTTATTTAAATATCCCCTACACATATATGTTCACTAGGAATTAGCAGAGTATCCAACCTCAGCTTCTTCTGAACCTTTAGCCTCCAGAAGAGTCAAAATGAAGACTATTAAAGACATGGAAGTGACCAGAATGTGCTTCATGGGAGAGCACATGAGATGCTGAAACAACTTCCAGGACTGATTTCCCTTTGACATTTGATGGGGGGGGGGCTTCATTTTCTCAGAGGTTTTGTAGGCAGAGCAGTGATTTCAGGATCCAGACTATGCACGTGCTGATATGACAGACACTAGGTTATATGAACTCAGTGCCAAGTAACCCAAAAAGGATCAGAAAAAATCAAATTACCATTAGGGAAAGGGAACTGGGGGACGGAAGGAAGTATGTGCACACACACACACACACACACACACACTCATTTAGCCCCTACTATGTGCCAGGCATTGTTTGCTCTCCCTGAAGCCAGATATTTCGGAATAATCCTCAGAGCCTCAGCTTCCTCATAGATAATTGGAAGTAATAAGATTCCTTCTAAATCTAAAACTTTTGAAATTAGTGATGGACTGATATTTACAGATTTAATGCTGATATTTGGTTTCAAGGAAATTCCTTCACTGAATGTGGATTGATTATAACTATTACCACCATTACTATTACTACTACCACCACTACTACCACTACTGCCACTAACACCATTACCATTACTACTACTACCACCACTACTGCTACTAACACCACTACCACTACTACTATTACTACCACCACTACTACTATTACTACTACTACCACCACCACCACCACCACTACTGCCACTACTACCATTACTACTACTACTATCACTATTACTACTACCAATACCACTACCACCACTACTACTACTATTACTACTATACTGCTACCACCACTACTACCACTAGTCCTACTACTACCACTACCACAAAGTGAAGCAGTCTGATATAGTGGACAGAGCTGAGCCTGAATCCAAGAATATTTGTGTTCAAGCCTCATCTCTAACACATAGTACTCTTCTCCTCATTCCCAGGATAAGATTCTTGGTCTCTCAGTTCTCTAAAGTCAGAAGTTACAGACACATAAATGCAATACATCCAAGTTCCCTGGAAATAGATTTAAATATAATTTGGAAATATTGAACAAAATAAAAACATGTAGCATTACATTTGTAAACTGAGTCAATATACAGCTCATAGGGATCCTTATATATGGTTTAATGACACCATGACTCTAAACAACTCTCTAAAACTGTAATTTGCCCCCCAATTAAATCAGTTCTATTCCATATCCTGTCCTTTATGTATTAATAATGGAGGACAGGATAGTTAGATGACTCAGTAGATTAAAAGCCTGGCCTGGAGTTCAAATTTGGAAGACCTGAGTTCAAATTTGACTTCAGATACTTCCTAGCTATGTGACCCTGGGCAAGTCACTTAGCCCCCATTGCCTAGCCTTTAACCACTCTTTTGCCTTGGAACTGATATTTAGTATTGATTCAAAACAGAAGGTAAGAGTTGTTATTATTCTAATGGAGAACTGGTACCAAGAACAGGACCCTATCTATGTAGTTTCTGCTTTGACACAATGATTCCCCTCCAGCCTCTAAGTCTCTGAATTATTTAAGTTCAAGAACATGCATGACCTTTAGAAATACTCTTCTTCAAGAAAATTCATAGAATTAGTGTTCAGGAAAACAGAAAACTGGAACTGAGTGAAGTATGTTGGCAGATTAATTCACAAATATTTCCCAAATAGCAAGGTGTCAGAATGTCTGTGGTACCAACTTGCATTTTTTTTTACTTGTCGATCAATTAGCTCAGTACTACCACAGATAACAAGCAATTATATTAAATTAGGGCTGTATTGGCATAATTAGTAAATAATTACAGTTCCTCAAAATAGCATTTCACCCTGTATACAAATAAATGTCTTCCTAAATATAAAAGCTACATGGAAACGTATGAAATTTGAGATGTTAATAATTATTAAGTAATAACACCCATGGGAAATTTCTTTGGCTCCTTCTTCAAAACAGAGGCTACAGTTTCAGAATGCTTCAAATGATTTTTCTAGGTAAGAAAGTTCATTAGTTCAGTCACTGAGAGTCGGAATTTGGGTGCCTTCAGAGTTGGCCAAATTATATGTGACTCTGGGGAAATGGGATTTTTTATTACCATTTTGACAATGACTAGAAGAGGTAAGGATTTTAGTGGATTTGCAAGGTCAGTGTGAATGAGCAGCCTAATATAGCAGCCAATGTGATTGTACTCTTAGCTCTGTTAAGAGACATTTAATGTGCAGATTAAGGCTCTGGCAGTTCTTATATAATCTGCCCTATCCAAATTACATCTGGCATGTGATGTTCAGTTTTGGCAGGCTGATATGCTGCCACATTTTAATTTTCTTTTTTAAAACACTTACTTTCCTTTTTAGAATTAATAATGTGTATTGGTTCCAAAGAAGATAAGTGGTAAGAGCTAGTGGGGGGTTAAGTGACTTGCCCAGGGTCACACAGCTAGGGAGTGTTTTAGGCTAGATTTGAACCCAAGACTTCTTATCTCTAAGCCTGTCTCTCAATCTCACTGTCTCCCCCAGCACATTTTAGGAAGGATGGTGATAAGTTGGACATTATCTAGAAGAAGGGGAAAAGGATGGTGAAGGACCTCGAGTTTCTGCCTTAAAAAAAATTAGGAACATTTGGCTTAGCAAATGGAAAATAGAGGGGAAGCACAAAGCTGTGGTTAAGTATTTCAGAGGGGGAATCTAGGTGGTTTAGTGGATTGAGAACCATACCTGGAATTGGGAGTTCCTAGGTTCAAATCTGCTCTCAGATCCTTCTCAGCTCTTTAGCCCTGGGCTAGTCACTTAACCCCATTTCCTAGCCTTTATTGCTCTTCTACCTTGGAACCAATAAATAGTATTGATTCTAAGGTAGAAGGCAAGGATTGTTTGGGGGCTTTTTTAAGTATGTAAAGAGCTGGCAGAGGGATTCAATTTGTATTACACAAGGAAGCTCCCAAGAGACAAAATGGGCTGGAAAACCTTTTGTATGATTCAAGCTCTTGAAAGATTGAGTAGGATGTCGTGGTTTTGGCCAATGGAGGTCTTCAAGCAAATTCTGGATGGTTGCTGACACTGGATAGATTAGATATGGTATGGAAGGGGTTCTCATTCAGGTCTAGGAGATCCATGACCCCTGTCAGCCTTAAGATCGTGTGATTAAGTGAATTCCCCTCGCCATTAAACCCCTGACCTTCTCCTGTGCCTATGGAATATTATATGCGTGTGCCTGTGGATACATACTTTGCTTTCTTAATGATAATGATGAATGAGTAATTATGTTTTCCTACAATGAAGAGGTAATTTATGGTTTCTATATCAGGGCAATGTAATAGACCATGCTTTGTATCATAAAAAACATTATGTGATATAACTTGGGAGGCTATTATACATTTGATTATAATATTTATTTTCCATTAATTAGGTGGTGCAATAGAGTGTCAGACCTATATAGATCAGGATGAACTGAATTCAAGTCTGATCTCAGATACTGTGTGACGCTAAGCAAGTCACTTATCCTTTTTTGCCCCAGTTTTCTCATCTGTAAAATGAGCTGGAAAAGAAAATAGCAAACTACTCTAGTATGATTGCCAAGAAAATCCAAAATGGAGGTCATGAAGAGTTGAACATGACTTAAATGACTGAATAATAACAGCAACAGCAGCAGCAGCAATTATAGCTAGATAGCACTTATCCAGATTATCCCAAAAGTAAAACATTTTTGGAACTCCTTATATAACACTTTAATATTTCCAAATCAATTTACAAGCATATCCTTTTAACAAGAACTCTAGGGGAGAAGTGCCATACTTACTCCCACTTCATGGACGAGAAAACTTTGACTAAGATTAATTAGATAATTTGCTCAGGATCTCAGAGTAAGAACCTGAGGATCAGTTTGAACTCCCCAGTCCAAGTTGAGCATTCTATCAATCATGACACCTAGCTACTTGATCTTTTTAAAACAATTTAAACCATAACTTCTCAAACTGTTTACCCCTATCAGTGATGTTTCTTCCATGCTTAATGGAACAGCCACGTTCTAAGTCACCATGAAGGAGTCAGGGGCAGAAGAAAAGATTTCTAGAGTATATGTAACTATAGAAATGAAATTAGGTAAGAATGGCCTATATCCTTTTAGACACCCTCTCTCTTTCTACTGTACAAATGTGGTATAGTTATTTATAGCATGGAATGTTGCCTTTTCCTATCTTTTTTTTTGTTTGTTATTCAATCATTTTAGCCTTGTCTGACTCTGTGACCACATCTGAGGTTTCCTTGGCAAAGATACTGGAGTGGTTCATCATTTCCTTCTCCAGCTCATTTTACAGATGAAAAAACTGAGGCAAACAAGGTTAAGTGACTTGCTCAGAGTCACATACAAAGTAAATGTCTGAGGTCAGATTTGAACTCAGGAAAATGAATTTTCCCGACTTCAGGCTTGGTACTCTGTCCACTGTACTACCTGGTGAGCTCTATTAAGTGAAATTCTGTCTGCAGGAGAGAATATGGATGCAATTAAAATGTGTGGGGAGGTAAGAGAGGTTTCTATCTTCTCTGTCCTTAGGAGGCATCTTGACTGATGACAAAAATATGCGTCAATATTCTGAAGATTTGTAGTCATAGGTTCCTATAATCCCTCTACTAATTATGATTAACATTTGTATATGTTAATCAACAGAATGATTACTCTATGCTCTGAGCCTAAGTGAGGGTCAGAGTTGGCAAGAAGGAGAGGAAAAAATGCTTTCTCTGATTTGTGTTCCTTTTTTTGTCTCTGATTTTATTAGCATAGAGAACTCCCAAGTAAGAAAACTCCCTCAAGAGATGTAAATTGCCATTACACTCTACCTAATTGTATTTTATTCATTCAGATAAAGTTCATGGCAATATATTGCTCCAAAAGATATTAAAATGAAATAAAGTTTATATAGCATTTTTTGATTTATGTAGAATTCTTCTTGTTGCAACCATCCAGGGTCATGCAAATTAACTAATACGAAAAATACATATGGTGAAACTGAGGCAGAGAGAAGATACTTGACCAAAAATCACACAACTGATCCATTTGAGAAGCAAGATTAGAATATAGGTCTGATTGCACATCTAAGCTTCTTTCCACTGTACCATGCTGCCTCCATTTAATAAAATCTGAAGATCCCTTCAGTTTTATAAATAGCACCTAACACTTGTTGTTTGAGCATTTTCTGATGCATATGAAAGAGAAATCTTTACTCTTCTCCCCAAATTCTAGAGTATGTTTCATCAGAAGGAAATATTCTCTTTATTGACAAAAATAGTCCAGCATTGTTGGTGCTTTCCCATTTGAGGTTCTCTTCTGCTTGCCTTGTATAAGTCTTGCATATCTATATAGTATCTCTCTCATTAGAATGTAAGCTCCCCAAGGGCAGACATCCTTATAGCTCCTGTGCTTATCATAGTGCTTGGCACAGAATATAAAGCAATAATTTTATGTTTGAATGGTTGATTGAACTTAATTTCATGGAAGAAAAACTCATGAATTTATACCACTAGAAACGGTATAAACCTGTGAAATGCTTTTTATTCTCCTCATCAGCCTTCCATATATCAGGAAAGCTAGCTATCATCCTGTCAACATTTTGACACTTTGACATTCATGTCTTTATACATATTAGTATATAATATATTCTCTGATCCAGATATAAATATGTATATAGTATTCTCTGAACTAAATATAAATTATACACCTTCCCATCTAAAGCAATTTTTGCCCATCTTTTTATGAATCCACTATAGTGGACCTCCCCAACATAGTGAACATGTTCTTGTCATATAAATATGTTGGAAATACCAGAATAAGACCTCAGCTATCTATATGCTGACCCTTGCTCTTACTATATGACCCATTTACTTCATTTTTATTGAGTATTATATGGACTATTGTGAAGAAACTCGTAAGTTTGACTTTCCATTGCCCCTACAGTTGGTTATTTGTGTTCTTGAGCATTATGGTACTTGGAGTTTTATGGCTATATACCATCATTGCATGAAAGCATTGCTGGCAGCCATCCTAACTTCAAGAACTGGAATAGTTTCAGTGACTGATCTTATGGACAGTTATCAAACATAAAGCAAGGATTTGTGTTGATGTACTCATTAAGGTTCAGGGTCTTTTAAGAACTAACCTCTCCCTTCTCATGGAAACATTCTCAAAAAAAATAATGCAGGTTTCATGAAGTGCAAGATTCATCTGGCCTGAGAAGGTGAAAGGATCCTGTCTCTGGTGCTTAGAATATGCTTGTAGAGATGCCAGTGATCACATCACAAATGCAAAGGTTTCCATTATTTGTGAAACAAAGAAATCTATATGCTCTAGCTGACTGGGGAGTCAGTAGCATCCCCTGATTCCCAAATAGCTTATAATTCTCTCTATTCTAGGTTTCCCCCTTGAAAGTCCATTCACCTCACAAGACCGGATGAAACCCCAATAATAGACATAATATGACGAAGGTCCACCACACATAACTGGAGGATATTGGTATTACTGAAATGAGCTTTTGTGACATTAAATAGTTTGGTAGTTTTGAAAGCACTAAGCAATTTCCCAAATGCCATTGTCAGTTTCTCCAATTATTTTCCATTATCCTTCTGTGGAACTCGTGGATATGTAGCATATGGACTAGAACACTAGATTTAGAGTTAAAAGATTTTCCCCACTCTGCAATTTACTTCCTGTGTGATCCTGGATTAGTCATGTAACACCTCTGTGCCTACATTTCCACATCCGCAAATTGAAGAGTTTGAACTAAATGGCTTCTAAGGTTCATTGTCATTTTAAAATTACGAAACCATTTTACTTAATCACAAACCAGGAATTTGTGTCTAATTTGCATTTTAGGTGACTAAATAATCTTAAAGAGAGTACTGAAATAGGGAAACCAAATTATAAGCATTTGGCATTTAATAGAGGATGTCAGCAGGGAGAGGGAGAGAGATTGACAGGGAGGAGGGGAAGACAGAGACAGATATAAGGAGAGGGGAAAAGGAAATAAGGGGAATGGGAGAGAAAGTAAGGGGGAGAGAGGGGAGAGAGAGAGAGAGAGAGAGAGAGAGAGAGAGAGAGAGAGAGAGAGAGAGAGAGAGAGAGAGAGAGAGAGAGAGAGAGAGAGAGAGAGAAGGAAAAGAGAGAGAGAGAGAGAGAAGGAAAAGAGAAAGAGGGGGAATCATAGTAACATTATTTGGAGGACTCCTAGCACAATTTAAGACTGTGCAATTCAATGATCAGAACAGTGAGCTACACAATACTGAAGTGAGATTCTGGATGAGTATCCTGAAGATGCTGAATAGTTTGTGACCTCTTTCTGCTGCACTTACTCATGATAAAAAATTAAGATTGCAGAAAAAAGACCAGAACTACCTTGCACCATCTTAGGAAGGCTTTCTTCGGTCAATGCACTCTAAAATAATCCCTTTTGACATTTGTTGGAGACATGACAGCACAATTGCCAGCACCTTCACATGAGGCCCTCTTGCCTAGAGTTACAAATGCAAAGAAAAATGTAACGTGGGCATATCTGCAAATGGGGCCCTGAGGTGATTAAATTATTCAACAGCTTCTTGTGGCTTTTCATCATTATTCCTGGCTCATTACCAATGGCTCTTCCCTAACAAAGCTCTCTGAAGAAGTGAAGGTTTAATAGAGCCAAGTCTTGTCCTCAGGGAGCACATAATCTAATGAACCTTGAGGAACAGCAGATCCTAGGGCTGATTTCTAGGAATCCACAACTTGAGGAAAGAGGAGGGATCTCAGAACAAATCCAGTCATTACTGAGAGATCCCCTGGCCAAAGGAACTGCATCACTAAGTCAGGTGTGGCAGTGAGTTCACCAGAAAGGTTTTGCCATGGTAAAGATGACAAAAAAAGAAAACTCCTGGTTTACAATATAATGCTCTATTCTATACAGAAAAGCTATCATCTTTAATGTAAAATTACTTAAGGGATCATAAATCTACAGGTGGAAGGTAAAATTAGAGGCATAGAATGATAATAGATAGATACAGAATTATAAAGGACCTCAATTGGCAAAAGAGGACAATGAGTTTCAAAAAGTTAAATTGACCTACCCAAAGTCATACAGAGAATAACCTGAGGATTTAACCTGAGGTCCTATGACTCAGAATCAGAATACTTGCCACTATTCCACAGCATTACTTCTATTTATAAACCAATATCCCTTTACTGTTGGAGACATAAATCTTGATAACATCACAAGAACTATCTCAGAGAGAAATACTGACCCCCGTCACCCATCAACAAACATCACAGATAATTAGAGAGGAGTAGATCAGAGTGGATAGATTAGTTGGGTTGAATTTCTACCTATTCCTGAATTAGTTGTGGGGCCATCAGCAAGTCACTTATCCTCTTTGAGGCTGAGTTTCCAATCTGTAAAATCATGATAATTGTTTCCTATAGTATCTGTCTCTCAAGGTTGTTAGATGTTTCAGAGAAGATAATGAATATTAGCCACTCTGGAAACTTTTAAGTCCTCTATAAATAACAGTCATACATCACATACAATACTTTTAAAAGTTTTTTTAAGCTCTTACCTTTTATCTTGGAATCAATACTAAGTATCTATTTTAAGACAGAAGAGCAGTAAGGGCTAGGCAATTGGGGTTAAGTGAGTTGTTCAGGGACACACAGCGAGATGGTGTTTGAATTCACATTTGAACTCAGGACCTCTGTTCTCCATGCCTGGATCTCTATCTACTGTTCTACCTAGCTGCCTTACACCAGTGTCTTCTTGGTTCAAATAAAGTCTGGAAAAGTAAGGTAGAAAATAATGCTTTTTCTCTCTGCCAAATCAGATACAAGAAAAAATTCTGTTCTAGAAATAGTCAGGAAATCAGATATTTTGACTAATAGAGGAATCATGTTAACTCTCTATTAACCAGAACATACTGTATATGCATTATTACTCTTAAAACACCAGACCCCTTTTCTACCTATTAAGGAATAATTCATGAAGACAGGAGCAGGAAAAGTGGTTTTTGAGCCTTGTACAGACTTTCCTTTTTTCACAATCTGTACTTTGTGGGGTTTTCTAAGGTAGGATATTTGGATAAAGTGCAGTTGAGTTGCATCCCTAAAGGTTTAGGCCAGATGTCCAGCCATAATCCCCTGCAGGGTTGCTGATAAACATAATAGGAACTGGGAAAGCACAGAGAGACTAAACATAAAAGAGTTTCACTTGAGTTACAGGGACTGCCCAGCTGTTTGCTGTGGTGTAGTTTACTCACCTGGGGACAATTTGATTTTGATTTTTTACTTAAATACCCGGGAAGCATAATGGAATAGTGAAAAGGACACTGCTGGACCTGGAGTTGGGGATCCACATTCAAATCCAGCTTCTAATGCCTGCTGCCCATGTGACTATAGGCAAATCATTTCATATCCCCATCAACCCTTGTGATCAAGCAGTTGTTTTACTTCTGTGTTTCTATTCCCACAGTTCTTCCTCCAGATGTGGAGACCTTCTTTCTCATAAGTCACTCAGAATTGTCCTTGATCATTGCATTGCTGCTAGTAGAGAAGTCCATTACACTCGATTGTGCCACAGTGTATCAGTTTCTATGTATAATGTTCTCCTGGTTCTGCTCCTTTCACTCTGCATCAATTCCTGGAGGTTGTTCCAGTTCCCATGGAATTCCTCCAGTTCATTATGCCTTTGAGCACAATAGTATTCCATCACCAACATATACCACAATTTGTTCAGCCATTTCCCGATGGAAGGACATCCCATCATTTTCCAATTTTTTGCCACCACAAAAATTGTATCTATGAATATTTTGGTGCAAGTCTTTTTCCTTATTATCTCTTTGGGGTGAAAACCCTGGATCAAAGGGCTGACAGTCTTTTAGCGTCCTTTGGGTTAAAGTTCCAACTTGTCATCCAGAATGATCAGATCAATTCACAACTCTACCAGCAATGCATTAATTTCCCAATTTTGCCACATCCCCTCCAACATTTATTACTTTCCTTTGCTATCATGTTAGCCAATCTGCTAAGTGTGAGGTGGTACCTCAGAGTTGTTTTGATTTGTATTTCTCTGATTATAAGACATTTAGAACATTTTTTCATGTGCTTATTGATAGTTTTGATTTCTTTACCTGAAAAAAGCCTATTCATGTCCCTTGACCATTTATCAATTGGGGAATGGCTTGCTTTTTTGTACAATTAATTTAGCTCCTTCTAAATTTGAGTAATTAGGCCTTTGTCAGATGTTTTTGTTTTAAAGATTTTTCCCAATTTGTTGCTTCCCTTCTAATTTTGATTGCATTGGTTTTATTTGTACAAAAACTTTTTAATTAAATGTAATCAAAATTATTTATTTTACATTTTGCAATATTTTCTAACTCTTGCTTGGTCTTAAAATTTTTCCTTTCCCATAAATCTGACATAGATTCTATGTTCACCTAATTTATTTATAGTTTCCCTCTTTATATTCAACCCTTCCCCTGATCCTCACAACACCTCTACATTATTTTTATCTGCATTTTATGATTTAAAATATTAAGATAAACAGAGGTTAGGTGTATTCCCCAGAATTACACAGCAACTAAAAGTCTGAAACTGGGTTTGAACTCAGGACTTCCCAGCTGAAGTTCCCATGCTTCATCCAATAAACTACCTAGCCTCAAGATCCTTTTTTCTAAATCTGTGACCCTTTGTCTTGTATCTGTATAGTTGACAATCACAGCATCATCAAGAAACACAATCAAGTTCCTAATTCAAAAATCATTTCCAAAGGTCTGATTTCATATGAATACTTCAGTTACTCTTTCTTTATCATCTGTGAAAAAATAAAAGGGGGATGTGATAATAAATATCTACCACAATTTCATTCTGGCAGCATTATGCAAGTAAAAGATGTGGACCATTAATACATGTTTTTTCAACAAATTCTTTTTCAAATCTGTTTACAAACCAGACTACAGAAATCACCATCAAGTGGGGGTACACAGCTGTTTCATATTTGCGACTTAATTGAGTCATGAATTATTTTCAGTGAAGACTTCAAACACACACACATACACACAGAGTCATGAAAATCTATCAATTCAGTTTCCTGTTACACTGATATTGATTGGAGTTCTAAGACCCAACCCAAAGGTTATGTCCCTGAAAAGATAGCAACTTCCTTTCCAATTAGCACATTATCACTATCTACCAAATCTTTTTGCTTATTAGTCCAAAAAACTGGAACGAGGAAGGGAGATCTTGTTTTAACTGCTAGGGAGGATTAGGTGGCTGGGTCTAAGGCTCTATGTCATAAGGCTTCTAGCTGGAGGGACCACAGACCTTGTCCAACCCTTTATTTTGCAGAAAAGGGAACTGAGGCTTTTAGGGTTGAAGTGACTCGCTGAAGGTTTGAGCAAGAATAGAAAGTGATCTTGACACTCAAATTTGGAAAATAAATATAAAATGCCCTATTTCTATAGAAAGATAAAATACTGTATGTATGCTATATATACTTATTGTATATTATCATCATTACTATTTTAAACCCATACATTTTGTCTTAGAATCAATTCTTAGTATTGCTTCCAAGGAAGAAGAGTGGTAAGGGCTAGGCAATGGAGATTAAGTGACTTGCCTAGAGTTATACAGCTAAGAAATATCTGAGGACAGATTTGAACTCAGGATCTCCCATCTCCAGGTATGACTATCCACTAAGCCACCTAGCTTCCCTCTATTGTATATTATTAATATGTGCATATATATGTGTATCTGTGTATGTATATTTATATCTATATATAAAATCTGCCTCATCAACCCTGTTGAGATGAGAGGGTTGATCTATTACCATTTTTAGGTTAAAAAAAGAGACTCAAAAGAAGTTATCTCTTGCACATAATTCCCATTTTGAACAGAACTAAAGAGAGGACACAGGAACTGGGGAAGAAACTGTCCAGTCCTCCATCTTTTTGGTCATAAGACCTGATAGTCTAAGGGTGATGCAGGCTCATCTCCACTTAATTTTCTATGTACTACTGAATAATGTTGGACTAGCAGAGACAGGACTTGGTTTTCTAACATGAAGCCATGCCCAAGCAATGGCTACATCTTCTACATCTGAATTACAGCTAGGAGAGGGAGATCGGCCCAGAGCTTACACTGCTACAGGGAAGATCTGGATTCGGGTCCTGCCTCCTTCCTCTGACACTTACTGACAATGTCACCTTGGATAAATAGTGGAATGTCTCAGTGCCCCAGGAAAGTCTCTTCTGCTATAAACCATGGATGAATGTTACACATAAGGTTAATCTTCACTGCAGGAATGCCCTAAATGGATGAAATCACAAGGCTAGTTCCAAAAAAAAAGTATAAAAATAAATTTTCATTATGAAATTGGGAATTTTTAAAATAGCAGTTTCTCAAAAAGTGGGCTCTGATTATATGTAAAACAGCATTTGTTTGGGAAAGTATTTGGAATGTGGTAGAAGGGAATAGTGAATTGGATAGTGGGTGGGACTAGTGACCTCTACAGACCCTTCTGATGAAAATGCTAAGATGATATGAATAATTTTATGTGCAGAATATGCATTTTTTAAAAGCTCTAGCCAAGATAATGCAAGAACACCATGTGGGTGGTAAACACTGGGTTGGCATTCTTTTCCATGCATTGTTTACAATCCACACTCAAGAGATTGCCATCTAGTGGAGCAAGTGGTTGGTTCATTATGCAAATATAATTCAGCAGTTAACAGGGAAAAGGCAGAATAACCTGTCAGTATGACCCAGAGCTGGGAGCTAAGGGTTTAAGATCCTATGCCATGGCCTTTCTGTTTCTCATGCTAATGCCCCAAGTAAGCCAGCAAGCCCTTTACCCTCTCTGTAGAGTTATCTGTTCACCCATAAAATGGATAATGTATTCTGAAGTCTTAAAAATGCTATGTTGTTTCATAAAATGTTAATAGGTTCCTAGAGAACATCTGGGTCAACTCTCTTATTTTATGGAAAAGGAAAATGAGACTTTCCCTGAAGTCCCACAGGGAGTTGATAGAGCAACCAAAACTAGAACACTCTAGTCCAGAGAATATTCTAGTCCAGAGTCCTTTCTACTACAAATATAATTATAGTACTGCCTCCCCAGTGACAACTTGTCAATGGTAGTGCCCACTGCTATATAGGGTATGTGTGGGTTTGTAGAAAATAAAGTAAATGACTTGGAAACTGCTTTCTGAAAATATGACCCTGAAGAAGGGCAGAGTAGGAACCCTTCTTTACTCTAGTTCCATATTGCTGCCAAAATTCTTTCACAGTGACCCTCTCAGTCCCAATCTCTGGCACCCACCAGACATCAGACACATTAAACATCTCCTTATCATCAGCTAGTCTAATACCTTTCCATATCTTTGGAGGGTTATGAAAAAGAAAGATGAAAAGGAGAGAGGCAAGAACAATCAGAGTTCTTTTATACTAGAGCAAGTATCAAATTTGGTAGCGATAATACTGGTATTTGTCACATGCCTAAAGGAGACCTAGCATGGTTTGGACATAAAATAAATGCTGTTATTCCTCTGAAAACTTGGGTAGGGAAATAACTACACACAAAACTGAAAAAAATCAAAGCTGATGATTAAATCTTGAGTTGCTTCAGTTCTTCAGCATGAAATTCAACTGCCTTGATTTTCCTTTTCCTTGAATGAAACTTTGGGGTCTTGCAGGCAGAGACCTGAGAAGCTGATATTTTCTGTCTCAAGGTGAATCCTTATTGCCCCTATTGACTTTTCATCTATATTCAACTGCCAGGATTTTAATGATTTGATACCCTCTGCCAGCCACAGAGATAACTGGTAGTGTGGGAAACAATGATAGCAGCAGGAACTGTCCAATTGGAATAAATGTAGAGGAAGTAACAGAAAAGGATTGGGGAAAACAGACACCCCCAAACCCCCCCCAAAAAAATAAGTCACTCCCCTGATGAGTGTGGCAAATTAAAGAATCTTTTTGACAATCTCATATCATTCATTCTTTTTTAAGGAACAAAATAAGCATTTATTAAGCACCAACAATATGCCTAGCACTATGCTAAGCACATTACAAATATCTCATTTGAGTTTCACAGCAATCCTGTGAATTAGGTGTTATTATACCCCCATTTTACAGTTTACATTTTATAGTTAAGGAAAATGAGGTTAAGTGACTTGCTCGGGGTCATACAGCTAGTAAATATCAGAAGCCACATTTGAACTCAGATCTTTCTGATTTCTGGCCAAATACTTTATTTATCCACTGTACCATCTAGCTATTCCATTAATGCCTACACTGCATTACTAGGGCCATGTTTGAAGGCTTTCCATTTGGGTAGGACCTTCCAGAGAATACATTCCTACTGATATAGTATTTGAGAACCCAGGACTACTTTCACATCAATGAGAAATCATAACAGAAGTATAATAGGACTAACTCACATTTACATATAACTTTAATTTTTTTACAAAGTAATTTCCTTTCACCATGTAATATGGGTGGTACAAATATTATTATTGTCATCATAATTCTGAGGTTTTAGGATGTTAAACGACTTGTTCATGGTCAAACAACTAGTCTCTAAATGCCATTCTTATTCATCCTTGTCACAAAGCCCTCCCACCTAAATTTGGAAAACATCTTATCATTCGCCCCGTTATATACTCTCAATCTTTACATGATTTTGTTTCTACTCCAGGTCTTGACCGTTTTTCTCAACAACCCTCTATCCCAATAACCATTTCTGGCTTATGGCATGACATTATTTGCCCCAAACTTCATAGGAACTTACCAAAAACGACACTATATCACTGTCCAGGCATAGAAGCTTGATCCTGAATGTTAGACCTCTCAGTCTCAATTTGGGGCAGAGAAAAACAACACAATCATTGATCTCTCTTGATATTCATTTGCATTACTCTGATATTCTTCTGGCTTTGTCTTACCCAACACTCACTTCTTCAGATAGAGGATAATAACAATAACAAATTGTCCTGATGGGAAATTTAAGTTGAATTGATGCCAAATGCAATTATTTGAAAGACATTTAAAACTCAGAAACCACATTTCTTACCATCTTTAATTTCCCAAAATGAGGTCTTTGGGGAAAACCATTAAAGAGTTTGCTGGCATATTCATTAATGATGCATAATTCACCCAAGCAGGAAGAAATTATTTGGTAGAATATTAAGTGGGACCCATCACAAATATACTTTGGAGGATTGGACAAAAACCAAGGCAAAGTGTCTATTGAATGATTGTATTCAATATGTGCAATAGCTGATTATATTTTCCCTATTCAACCAAATTTCAGGCTGATATATTATAATACAAGTTGAGAAAAAGGTAAAAAATGAACAACAAAAGAGAAAAAAGAAGAAAATATTCTTATGAATAGGGTACTTTAAGGCTTAAAAAATGCTTTCCTCAAATGAAATCCATAAAGGAGGTGTTATTATTCCTATTTTAAGGCTAGGGAATGGATCTGTAATTTAATTGACATGGGGAAACTCCCAGGTGATTAAATTGTTTATACCAATATGAAACAATATCTTCTCTACAATTTGTAGTTTATAGAGAATTTTTTAGAACAGTGAGGCATTAAGTGGCTTGCTCAGGGTTCCCCAGTCAGTAAATAGATTTGAACCTGGGTTTCTTAATTTAAAAACTAGCTCTTTATCCACCATCTAGCACTATACCCTGTCTCGTTTTAATAGTGGAGAAACAAAACTAGAGAGATTAGATGATATTCCCAAGGTCTCAAACCTAACCAATGGCAGAATCAGGATTCAGTCTGATTTTCTGACCATAAGAACAGAGCTCATTCCTTGGTATTATCTAATGGCATTAGACCTCTTCTTCCTCTCCATCAAACCATTAGGGTTAGGGAAAGCCAAGTGGTTCAGTGGACTGAGAGCCAGGCACAGAGATAGGAGTACCTCAGTTCAAATCTGGCCTCAGACACTTTCCCTGAGCAAGTCATTTGACCCCAATTGCCTAGCCCTCATTGCTCTTCTGCATTGGAAACAATATAGTATTGCTTCTAAGACTGAAGGGCAGGGTTTAAATTTTAAAATCTTAAGAGTTTTAATTGTCAGTTCCTTAAAACCTTCCTAGCTCACTCCAATCTGTAGACTATAATAATCTAATAAGGTGATTTGTAGAAAGAGATCTAATACTACTTGATAATGACTTGCTTAGAACATATTTCCTCTCACAGGTAATATATTTGATTTCAAACAGGAATTTTCTTGAGGCAAGAGGCATTACAATACATATTGTTCTTCAGTCCTTTCATTCCTGCCTGACTCTTCATGTCCCCATTTAGGGTTTTCTTGGCAGAGATAAGGATTGCTATTTCCTTCTCCAGCTTATTTTACAGGTGAGGAAACTAAGAGAAACAGGGTTAAGTGACTTGTCCAAGGTCACACAGCTACTAACTTTCTGAGCCCAGATCTGAATTCACCAAGATGAGTCTTTCTGACTCCAAGCCTGGCACTCTATCCTCTGTACCACCTAGCTGCCCATATTACAGTACATACAAGAGAATAACTATATGGCACTAGGAAGACATTTTACCCTTCTAGGACTCAGTTTCAACATCTGTACCTTGAAGGGTTTGGATTAGATGTCACTAATTTTCTTTTTCCATCTCTGACATCCTAAGGATCTGTTAGCTTTTAATCCAGTATATGAGATTATTTGGGGACCAGACAAATTTTTCATGCCCCATATGATACAACATACGTTATTATACAAAGGACCAGCCTTGATTTAAATTAATTGGTTCAACCCTGAGGCTGTGGAATAATCTAATGTAAAAGCAATTACAAAGCATGGTGCTCAATGCAGAAAACACACTAAGACAATTTAGAACCTTATTACAATTTTGGCTCAGCACCACAATCAAAGAAAAGTCATTTGTAGAAGAGTATAGAATGCAACCAAGCAGAAAGGAGATGAATAGTTAGAGTCTATAGAAAGAAATAGCTAATGAATAAAAAATAATGGGAAACTTGATAAACATATTGATAAGAGAAGGAGGGAAGCTAAGAGCGTGGTGGAAGATCTGGATAGCAACTTTCAATAGCCATCCATGTTGGGTTTTCCTGCTTTTCAGGTGACTAAAATATATTGGGCTGTTGAGACGGTCAGCATGCCATTAACTGGGATTAAGCCAGGTAGCATCAGTATATGGAGAAATGAGCATCTCAGACATCTCAGATGAAACTTTAGTTCCAGATGGAGCCTAGGCAAGTGACCAAATGTCAATGGTAGATAACCATTTGGATTCAAATGGAACAAGGAAATTTAGAGATGTACCTGGAGCTAACTGTCTAAGAATTCTGGATTTCAAAGCCTTCTAGTTTGCTCACTAGTGTGAGTGTATATCACTGATGAGCATGTGTACTTGTATGTCTGTATATGTAGACACACTTGCCTCTATAGAGACAGTCAGAGATAGAAAGAGACAGAGAAAGGGGCAGGATTCAGACACAGATAACGATCCTGCCTAGAGTTAGTTAGCACAATATTTCCTAAGCCTAGGATACACTCCCTCATTAATCCATGACTCAGATAGAATCCCTGTTTTCCTTCAAAGCTCAGTTCCAGCAGCAGCTCCTACAGGATGCCTTCCTGGTTCATCCTAGCTGCCAGTGTCTTCTTCAAAATCTTTATTGTTTTTGCTTATATTCTGACTATTCTCTTCCATGTTCAATCTATCTACCACATTAGAATGTAAGTTCCTGGAAATCAGGCATTATTTCATTGTTGTTTGTATATTCCTAAGTCCTAACTCAGTTTCTGACAAATGGAGGGTGCTTAATAACTGTTCAGTTACTGATTAAAATTGCTTGAGAATAAAAGACTAGATTACATCATGGGAGCTGCCATGTTTTCTATGATCATAAGCTCACTGCTTTTATGCCAGTTACCTCCCTTTGTTTCTATAAGACTGTGAACCACAGCATACCATGACCTCAGAAAAGACAGAACCAGAACTTGAACTCACATCTTCTGTTTCCAAGTCAAATGTCCAAATGAATAGTGCCAGATGACATTCTACTTTATTCAAAATATTTCCATCAGTAGAATATCCTTCTTCATGACTTAATTTCTTTCAGTCTCAGTTTTCTCAGTTATAAAATATAGGAACTGGACTAGATGGGTTTCAAGATCCTTTTCATCTTTACGTTCATGAGCCTATGCTTGTTTTCTGTCTATTTCCCACTAGTACCCCATAGACTCTGGGAAGCTGGCAGCCAGGTAGCTCAGTACTCTCGACCTGAAGTCAGAAAAACTAAGTTCAAATCCTGCCTCAGACACTTATTAGCTTTGCCTCAATTTCTTCAACTGTAAAAAGGGGAGAACAATAGTACCTACTTTGCAGGGCTAAGATAAAGCTCAAATAAGATAATATCTATAAAGTGTTTAACACAGTGTAAAGACCATACAAATGCTAACTATTATTTTTATTGGAGAAGGAAATGGCAAACTATTCCAATATCTTTGCCAAAAAAACTCCACAAAGAATCAGACATGACTGAATGAATTTTTATTATTATTACCATGTGTTACTCTGTCAGTTGATAGGGTATGAACCTACTCAAAGTAGACCAAAAGGTAAGGGTCTCATTTGTCTTTAATTTTATTATTCCTTGCTTCCACGGTGCAAAAAAAAAGGGCATTATTGCTGTGTGTGCTAGTAAATAAAGGCAATTTAGTCCTTCTTCTATAGAACAGAAGGATATGCTCAAATGAAAATGAAATATTCCTTCCTGCCATCTTATCTCATTTCAGAGTTAAGGGTATTAGACATATGCTGAACTTAAAGGACTGTGTTTGCCTTGCTGGAGGACCTCCTGCGGGAGGTCCCTCAAAGAGAAAAGAGCAGTCCAGTAACTTAGAGTGCCATTAGAGGAGGGGTTAGTTGCAGATCTGGCTTCCATAAAAGAGCAGGAGGATCATCCAGCTAAACACAATTGGCTGCGGTGTTGGGATGGGGTGTTTAAATGGCATTCCCAGGTTAACCACCCCAATGGGATCCCTCATTAATGCTTGAATTCAGAATCCAAAATAATACATATCGTCTTTTATGGACAAAGAAGTAGACTTTGTGGGTAGGGAATGCTTTATGAGTAAAATATGGCCTGGGCTCACATTACCAAAATTGCTAAGGAAATGTTCTGGTTCTGGAAATCCTTTATTTCCACCTTGCATGTGCCAGTGAACATATTGTCATTTTCAGCATTTTCATGGCTCCAGTTGCCTACCATGAGTGATAGTCATGTTGAAAGCCAGGTCATTAGCAGTTGGGATGACTGCAGGAGAGCAGTATCAGTTGCTTGTTTTAAACAGAAGAAGCAACTCCAGCCTTCGCCAAAGTTTAGAGTATAGAGCAGGAGCAATGCCAGATTGCAGCCTGGAGGAGAAAATCACTGGTCTGGCATTGGCTGCTGGAGAGTAGAATCTGATAACATTAATTCTATTCTTTTCCCCACCCCAACCCCATGACTGCCCTCCAAGGTACCTATATTTATGTTACTCTCCTTTCAGGTTAAATGGTGGTGTTCAACCATCTGCCCCTGAGCCAGAAAGCCTTTCAAGGATTTTTGTTCGCAACAGTTTCCACTGGGCCACTCAGGAATCTGTGGGGAATTCAATCCGTTGTTACTGGAGAGATTGTATTTTTGTGGGCAGAAACACTATAGCATGTTAGGTATTCGCTACATTCAGTTTTTTTGGAGGAGGGAGAATATAGCCTACCTGGATTTTATTAGGGGTAGGTTAAATGCTGGATGAGGATGGGGATGGGTTAACAATGAGCCATAAAGAATCTAGTCCATGTCATTAGGGGTATTTATTTGACCTTCAGTTCAACAAGCATTGATTAACTACCCAATACATGCCAGGCACTTTCCTAGGCATTGAGGCTCCAAAGGTCAAATTTGAAAAAGCTCCTAATGCCATTAAACTTGTTTCACTCTGCTTGGGGACAGAGAAGAGAGAGCGATTTGTTTCTTTGAAGATGGACTATTTCACATCATTAGGGATTAGCCATTTTATCACAGACCAGGATAAATCCCCCAAATATAAAGTAAATACAACCTTGGAGGAAGGATTGATGGATTGTAAAGCATACAGTTTAGCTGCTGCCACGTAGCATCTTTTACTGAAAAGAAAAACGAAGTTTGCCCTATCTTGAGGCTATGGACAGTTGCCCTGAGATAGTTTAATTGGAAAGCAATATAGTAAAAAAAAATTACATGCTCTGAGTAAATGTGAAAGAAAGAACTTAAGAAAAAAAAACTAAGCCCCAAATCATCATTTCCCTATTTCTCAGGGACTATAATAAGAAACTGGATGGATAAGCACATTGAAATACTTTAAGAAAAAAAAAGTCAGTGCATCTTAATATATTTTTCTCATAGCAACCTGTGACTGGTATTAAAGCTAACTTTAGGATCAAGGAATCATAGACCTAGAGATGAAAGGAACCTTACAGATCATCTTAATTCCCTACTCACTTTTTAAAGGTGGGGAAACATGTATTTTTGTTGTTGTCATTCAGTTGTGTCTGATTCTTTGTTACCCCATTTGGGGTTTTCTTGGCAAATATATGGCAGTGGCTTATCATTTCATTCTCCAGCTCATTTCAGTGACAAAACTGAAGCAAGGAGGGTTAAGTGACTTGCCCAGGGCCACATAGCCAGTATCTGAAACTGGATTTGAATTCAGGTCTTCCTGACTCCAGGTCCATTGTTCCATCTAGCTCCCCCAACTAGTTAAATGACCTGCCTTACAGGCAAAGAGCTAGTGAGTACAGGAGATAGGATTTTAACTCAAGCCTTCTGTCAACAAATCCAGCAGATTTTATTAAACCTCCACTTTCTTTCTTAGAATCAATATTAAGTATTGATTCTAAAACAAAAGAGTAGTTAGAGCTAGGCAGTTGGGATTAAATAACTTGCCCAGGGTCACACAGCTAGGAAGTGTCTGAGGATAGATTTGAACCCAGGTCCTTCTGACTTGACGTCTACTGCTCTATACATTAGAGTTCCTCAATGCCCCAAATTCAATAGATTTCCATTGCATATTTCCAGTTCTGCTCTGAGTTAATTCACCTTTCCAACTTCACTCTTCCCACTCCATAGTGCCATATTGTTTTATGGGTCATGACTATAAATCTCTATACCAGACTATAAGTTCCAGAGTGCAAGACTGTGTCTAAACTCTAATTTTTGGGTCTTCTTTCCCCCCAAGACTAAAGCAATGGACTACACCCAGTAGACATTTAACAGATGTTTGCTAAATTGAATATAAACTTCAGTTCCTTATTTACCTTCATATATCAATATAAATAGAAAGTCTCACTTCCTGAGTCCCAAACCAGAACTTGATTTATTGTCAGATACACAAATTTCCCATTACCCTTGGGACTTTACAGAATAGCTTGCTCTAAGAGTAAAACAAGGCCCCTCTCCTTTTGGACCTAAATCCTGGAAGACTACTTCAGCCCTAGAAGTCACACCTTGGAAGTACTCACTACCTAGGAACCTTCCTTCTAATAGAAAGGAACCTCCTAGACCCTCCACTTAAAACAAGGACATCCTGACCAGCCAGTCCTTTATTTCTCACCAATCTGTATTCCTCTGGATATTACATTCATTCCCACATTGAATACCTTCTCCTTCCTCCCTTCTCTGACTTTTTGGGTTCCTTTTATATATTATCTTGTCCATTAGAATGTAAGCTTCTCGAGGCCAAGGAGTTTCTTTTTGTTTGCATTTGTCTTCCCAGCACTTATCACCGTACCTGGCACAAAGATAAGTTCTTAATAATGTTCCTCAAATGTCTGGTATTAGTAGGTGAACAACTACAGATAATTATATCTAATGATATTATAAAGTAAGTGAATTAGAGAGCTAAAAACAATGTAATAAATGAAGTGTACGGCAGAAGTAGGAGTCTGAGGAGACTTGGGAAGAATGTGGCACTTGGGTTTGATTGGAAAGAATGGGAAGAACTTCAGCAGGCAAAGAGGGAAAACAAGTATATTCTGGGGACAGGAAACAGGGTGAGGAAAGGCCCCAACCTGGAAGAGTCTAGAACATATTTTGGGATCACAAGAAAACCCAAATCATCTGTAGTATAGAGTACAAGGAGTGGTCTAATATAAATTTAGTCTGAGAAAGTAGACTTGTAATAGATGATGGAAACCTTTGAATACTAGTTGAAATTTTTCCATATTGCTTTCCCCACAACAACCAGGTAAGGTAGATAGTACAAGAGTTATTGCACTATTTAGGTGGTTCTGTGAATAAATAACTGAACCTAGAGTCAGGAAGATCTCAGTTTCAATCCAACCTGCCTAAGTTTCAACTGCAAAATGAGAGCATTAATAACACTTGCCTCAAATTGGTTGTTGTGAGTATCAAATGAGAAGATACTTGTAAGTGATTAGCATAGTGATTGGAACATAGTAGGGCTGAATAAATATGTATTAATTGACTGACTACTTATTTTCTCCAACTACCCACCCCCATTGCCATCCCAATTTTGTCCACAAGGAGACCAAGCCTCAGAGAAGTTAAGTGATTTTCCCTTAGCCAGTAAGTATTAGGAACCAGTATTCAACATTTAGTTTCCAGAATCCATTTCCAGTGATCATTTCTGCAATCATCAATAGCTGTTTCCAAAGCCATTTGCCATTATCACTCTGTTGATCCTTGCTACCACGTCCTTCCAGCTCTGAAGGCAGATGGAACTTCTGGATCTCCTGAATTCCCAGTTACCTACATACTTCCATCCAGAGATACTCATTTTCCTGGCATCAAGAAAGAACAAAGACAGATGGAAGTAGTCATATGCTCACAGCCTCCATAGCTTGGTGGGCATTCAGGGAAGTTATCCGGCTCTCCTCATGGCAGCTCAAAGTAGCCCTACTTCCTTGCAACCAAAAAGGAAAGATGTGATAGGAGAGTGGATCACCCCTTTTGTTTGGCCACTCAGCATCTCCTGAACCTAGTTGACTTTTCAGCCAATTAGAAGACTTTTTATAACATGTCATACTAGCCTTTTAGTCACACATGGCTAGAAATAGGCTTACCCCAAGCTTTACCCCAATGTGGTTACCTAAACTGAAACCAGGAGGGGAATATCTATACGTACTTCATGAAACAAACCTCCCCATAAATTCCCCCGCCCATAGTTATTCCACTGCTACTTCAAGTCATGCAGGGGAAGAATAAAGTGCTGACCTAATAAATGAACCAATCAATCAGCAAACATTTGTCAAGATCTTACTATATCCCAGACACTGTGCTAGGCACTGGAGATACAAAGTCAGTTCCTGCCCAGAAAAAGGCATTCCAAAGGGGGAGAGAGCAAGCTGTATATTGACAAATACAAACTAGGTACCAGGAAGACCCCAGCACTAGAGGGGTCTAAGAAAGGTCTCATGCAGAAATATTTGAGCTAGATCTTCATGAAACCAAAGGTAAGAGACAAAAGTAAGAAAGCAAAGTATTTGGGTTTATGGGGACTGCTAGAACAAAGGTAGAGGAAACAGGAAATGACACATCTTGTGTGAAGAGCAAGAAGAAGGCCAGTTTAACTCAAACACAGAATGATGAGGGCCACAAAGTAGAAAAGCTAGAAAGCTAGACAAGGGTCTGGTCCTGACAAATTTTAAATGCCACAAAGGAGTTTATGTTTAATGCTGAAGATAATAGGGAGTCCCTAGAATTTTTTCATCTGTCTGATATGGTCAGATCCGTACCTAAGGAACTCATTTTGGCACTTTGGAGAATGGATGGGTGTTAAGAGAGACAAGGAAAGAAGATCAATTAGGAAGCCATTGTAATCTTCCTAATGAGAGGTGATGAGGATTTAAACTAGAGTTATCCCTGGATGAGTAGAGAGGAAGGAATATGAAGTGTTATAACAAACCTGATACCCAGTTTTTAGTGCTTATTTCCTCTAAATTTTTTACTTCAAAAATAATATATATTCATAAAACTGCAATGGGGGAAAAAGAGAGACCGTATGGTTTACACCCTCTATCCGGGGAGACTCATAGGCAATTTATAATTAAAGCCTGAGCAGGGATTGATTAGACATTTTTAGAATTCAACTTATAGATTTTTTTCCCTATTTTCCTATTTTTTTCCTCCAGTTTTGGTAGACTTGCTAGCAGAGTAGGGGAGCAAGGGAGGGAGACCCTTCATTAGACCTTCCTGCCTCCTAATGACCCTATCTTCCCTTTTCTTTCATTGCTACATTTCCTGAAATTAGATTTGTTGCCTTCATTTTCTCTGTTCCCACCCAGTCTTTAAACCACTGGTGTCTAGCCACCATAACCTGACCTTTGAATAGCCTAAATCAAAGCCTTCTCTCTTCCTTATATGTCTATGTATCTTTCAGCACAGTTGGTTGCCCTGTCTGTAAGAGCTTCCCAGTAATACCAGCTCTCCCAGGCCTTCTGGAGTCAGGATCAGAGGGTGTTCATGTCCCTGCCCATGCCAGACATGGCATGTTGACCCCACCCCAGCCATTAGTTCTTGCTTTGACAGAAAGTAAGGGCAAGCATACATAGCCACATGATTTTGTTTCCAGCTGTACTCTGAGTGCTGGCACCTTTGTGTGGGCTCCTTGACTTTCTGGATCCTGGGATTCTGTTTGCCTTGATCTCTGAGATCTCATCAGTCTCCCCAATTTTGACTGACTTCAAAGCTCCCAAAACTATAGTTATCAAAAAATGCCACCTACTTGACCATGTCCTAGATGCCATGGAGCCCAGACTCCTGACTTCTAGATCTTAACCTTCCTTTTTTCTATCTCCTAAAACTCCTTAATATTGGTCCCTATAGAAACTCCATTACTTATATTCTTTAAAAACAAATAGCAATTGGGAATATAGACTCTGAATGAACATCCTAGTGCAAATATCAACAATATGGAAATGGATTCTGGTCAAGGACACATGTAATACCCAATGGAATTGTACATCGCCTAAGGGAGGAGAAGGGAGGGGGGAGGGGAGGGAGGAATAGAAAATGATTTATGTAACCAGGAAATAATGTTCGAAATTGACCAAATTTAAAAAAATAAATTAAAAACAAATAAAAACAAATAGCAAAAACTTTCTCCTTCCTTGAGTTCTGTAATGCCTTCTTCCTCCATCTCTCTTCTTTCCATTCTAAATCCTTCTCTAACTCTTTTGTCTATTTTTCTTCCTTCTTAAATATGGTGAACTCAGCAACCTTTGTTCTCTTTTCCTTATAAAGTCAACTTCCAATAATATGTATAATAATAATAATAGGTAGTATTTACATAACACTTTAAGATTTATGAAGCCTTTCATATATATAATTACATATGTGTGTATCTGACACACACACTTATAAAATCTCATTTGACAACAACCTTGTGAGGTAGGTATGATTTTTATCCCCATTTTAGAGTTGAGGAAACTTTAAACAATCAGAGATTAACTAATTTGTCCAGGATACACATTTAGTTAAGTGCCTGTTGCCAGATTTGAGCAAAGATAAGCGGAAAAAAAATCCTTTCTCTAAAGGTGTTCACAGTCTAATGAGGGAGACAACATGTAGACAACTGTGTATACACACAAGATATAGAGATGGCAAAATGGAGATACTCTACAGAGAGATGACACTAAGAATAAGGACTGGGAAGGTCTTGTTGCATAAAATGAAAAAAGACCAGTGTCACTGGATCTAAGAATACCTAGACAGGACAAAGGTATAAGAAGATTGGAAAAGTAAAAAGAGGACAAAATATTAAAAGATGCCAGATCCAACCAGGGGGTTTTATGGATCCTAGAGGTAATAGGGTGATACTTGATTTAATTAAATAGGAAAGGATGGAATGATCAGACCTGCATTTAAGGATATGCCTTTGGAAGGATTGACTATAATAGGGAAAGATTTAAAACAGAGAGATTGCCCAATAGTCTAGTACAATAATCCAGGTGTGAACTGATGAGGACCTGAAGGGTGATGGAAGTATCAGAGGAGAGAAGGGAATGTATATTCTAAATTAGTACGTATATATATATATATATATATATCAAAGATAGAAATGACAGAATATGACAATGGGTTGAATCTGGGAAGTAAGAAAAAATGAAGAGTCAAGGATGACTCCAAGGTGGTGAGTCTGGGGAATTGAAAGAATGGTGGTACTCTCGATAATAACAGGGAAATTGGGAAGATAGGATAGTTCAGTTTTGGACATGTTGAGTTTAAGTTGTCTATTAGACATTTAGTTTAAGATGGCCAACAGGCAGTTGGAGATGTGAGACTGGAAGTCAGCAGAGAGGTTAGAATTAGAGAAGTCAATTTGAAAATCATTAGCATAGAGAGAATAATTGAATTCATGACAGCTGATGAAATAACCACGTGAAATAGTGAGGAAGGAAAAGAGAAGAGAGTAAGGATTAATAAAAGGTCATTAAAATAGGCAATTAAAATATAATTGGTAACTTCAGGGGACAGTTGTTTCAATTAAATAGGATGGAAACCATACTGCAGAGTTAGAAAGAGATTGAGAAAAAAAAAGAATGGAGGAGGGAAAGGCACAGGAAGATGGCTCAGTGGATTGAGAGCCAGGCCCAGAGGCAGGTGGTCCTGGGTTCAAATTTGGCCTCTGATACTTCTTACCTATGTGACCATTGCCTAGTCTTATTGCTCTTCTGCCTTGGAACCAATGCACAATATGGATTCTAAGACATAAGGCAAGAATTTAAAAACAAGAACAAAAGAAGTGGTAGAACCCATATAGATGGCTTCAAGTTTAAAGAATGAAAGGAGGAAATAGATGGAATGATATCTAGCTAGCAGAGAATAGAGATGGAAAGATTAAATGAGGGTTTTTTGAAGAATGAGGAAACATGGGAATATTTCTGGGTTATAGGATAATAGCCAAAAGAAAAGGAAATATTGAAGATTAGTGAAAAGCAGGGATGATAGAGGGGGAAATCTGCTAGAGAAGATGGGATGGATAGGGGTCACATACTCATCTAAAGGGCTTTATCTGGGCAAAGAGAAGGATTGCCTCTTCGTGTGAGACAGCAATATAAAAGGATATAGGAATGAAAGACATCAGAGTGATGTGAGATAAAGAGAAAGGGTGAAGAGGGAGTTCTTAAAGAGTCAGTTTTTTAAATAAAATATGAGCCAAGGTTCTCAGTAGAGAGGGTGGAGGAAGTGGAGTCATGTGAAGTTGAAGGAACAATGATAAGTTTTAAATAAGTTTCTGTGAATGAGCCAATGAACTGATTAAAGAATAGTAAAAGTATCTCCTTGCTGCAGTGAAGACCCAGCTGAGAGGTGTGTGTGTGTGTGTGTGTGTGTGTGTGTGTGTGTGTGTGTGTGTGTGTGTGTGTGTATGATGTCGGTATTTTAGTGGACTCAATTAAAACTGTTTTATGGTTTTCTACAGCTTCATTCAGCAGCATGTAAACTGTCCAGAGTCACAGAGACAGTAGAAAGATTGACTGTTCAGCCAAGGCAAACCCTTCTACATGTACCTACTAAACAGAGTTATTTTGAGGATCCACTGAGATAATAAATGTAAAATGCTTTGCAAACCTTAAAGATCTAATAATATTGTTATAATTATTAGAATAATAATTATTAATGTTATTGATTTGTCTTCATAATCAAATACTGAAAACAGTTCCATGGATATCAGTGCAAAATTCAGGCCACCTTTCATCTTGTCTACATTTCTTTTGTCCTTCAGACCTCCTTTTCTTAGATGATATCTCTCATAACACCTCATGCAGGCACATTTATAGTTACAATAAGATTTTTTAAGTACATCATCAAGCCTGGAAAGCCCATTTAACCCAAAATGTCAGCCCTTCACATTTTCCCACATTCCTTCCCTCTGGAGAATTCTTCTGAACTTTCCCTTCTTTCCATCCCAGTTGGCTTCTTCATTGGGGAGCTCAAAAATAGCATTGTGTGGAGATTCATGGATTAAACCATTCCTTGTGGAATTCTGTACTGTTTTTAGGGGAAAAAAAGGATAGCCAAGATATGTCTCGGGTGAGTTACTACTAAAAGCCATCTTTATGGAGAATATGCAAGTTATGGTTTGGGGGGAGCCATTGCACATGTCTTTGGTTCTGCTGCTTAGCAACAAGATCCCTGGCCACAAACTTCATCCCTTGTCTGCTATTAAGGAAGCAGTCATCTGTGGCTAAGCAAGGGGAGAAGTGAGTCATCCACATAAAGGAGAAGTTGAGTGTGTAAAAAAAAAAAGAAAGAAAGAAAAAGAAAATAACTTGAGGGGAAACAAATTGTTGGGGAGAAAGAGAAGCCAGCAGGGAAGGAGAGACTTATTATAAAAAAATCACACTTCCTTAGAGTTACAAAGCGTTCTATAGACATTATCTCATTAAATCCCCACAACAGCTCTGTGGGGTAAGTAGTGCAATTATAATTACCCCCGATTTATAGAAAAGGAGCCTTCAGTTAGGAAGGTGGGGGCTTGCCCCAAATCACAATTAATAAGAGTCAAACTCAAGCCCAGATCTCCAAATCCCAGCTCACTGGAGTCCACATCAACATGTTGCCTCCTCATAATAGGATTATAGATTTAAAGCTATATGGGAACTAAGAGAAAATCTAGTTCAACCCATTCATTTTAGAAAGGAAGAAAATGAGGCCCAGGTAAATAGGAAGAATTCCCCAAAGTGTCACAGGTAGTAAAAGTCAAAGGTAGGATTTCAGTCCAACTACTCTGACCCCAGAGTAAAGAATCTTTCCCTACACTCCTATTCCAACTGATTTCTTTTGCTAAGAGTTGTCTTCAAATGCAAGAAGAATGTCTTCATATGGAAGAGAAAGGAGAGACCTAGGTGTAAATGAATTAGCTAAAGGAAGAAAGTACATAATTTGAGAGGATATTAAACAATTGTCAAATACTATAGTATAAAGATCATGCTAAATTTAAAGGAACTGACATTTTAGTTTGGAATACCAAATAGATATTCGTTTAAAAATCACTAGTAACTTCCTAGCTCTGTGACCCTGGGCAAGTCACTTAACCCCCATTGCCTAGCCCTTACCACTCTTCTGCCTTATAACCAATACCCAATATTGATTCTAAGACGGAAGGTGAGGGTTTAAAAAAATCACTGGTAATACATGTATTACATGTAACACATGGAGAGTCATCATACTGTCAAAAAAGAGTACTACCACTGGTTCAAATTCTCCCTCTGACTTTTATTACTTATATGACCTTGATCAAGTAATTTAATTATCAGGCCTCAGTTACCTTATCTGTAAAATGAAGGGGTCCAATAAATTAATTCTGAGATCCCTTACAAGTGTAACTCTTAAACCTAGTATCCTATGACTTTGGTTCAAATTCTGACTTCGCTACTTAAAACCTACAAGACTTTAGATCAATGACTTCCCCTTTCCAGACCTCAGTTTTCTCATCTTAAAATAAGAAATTTTGGACTCTATTCTAGCTGTGAAATTCTTTGATCCTAAGTGCCAAATAAGTAACAATAATACCAAGTATTACAAATATTCAAAAACAGAAGATATATATGTGTCTAAGTCCTTAAAAATTGCTTCATGGAGCAGCTGGGATTTGAGATGGATTTTTATTAAATGCCTAAAGTTTAGTTAATACTGGTACCTTGAGTTCTTGGAACTCAGATTCTATTAGGAGGGTATATAAAAATATTGATAACTATAATATTTAGTAATACAAAAAAGTACATAAGATTTGAAAACAAAGTACTCTGTGAGATCTGAGAGAAAAGGTCAATCAGTGAACAATACTTTATACATTCCTGATATTGTGCCTTGTGCTAGAAAGTAAAGGAAGACAAAAAACATTGTCCCCACCCAGAAGGAACTCAAATTCTCTTGAAGGAGACAACATACAAATATTGTACTGACTGGGTGACCTGGGATCTCTTCATAGGGGTAGAATTTATATAGGTTTTAAAGGATATTTAGGAATCCATCATAAAAGGAGAGAGGGTGAGATATTTTACCCACTGGAAACCATGTAAATGAAGTCAAGAAGACACAGTCTATGTGTTAGGGAAGGAGAGTATTCCAGTCTGCCTCAATTATAGTGGAAAGGGGAGTATTATAAGGAAAGGTCTTTAATTCTAAGTAACAAAGCTTGGACTTGACTTGGTAGACACTCAAAACTTCAGAGGCACAAAATATTTTGAAACTAGACATGACATAATTCATGTATGCATAAGGAAAATTATGATAATAGTATAAAGGATCAATTAAAGTGGAGAGGGGGAAGTGAGCATTCTGGTATTGAAAAGAGAGAATAGAATGTGGAAGAGATGGAGAAAAGAGAAAAATATAATTGGAAACAGCAAGGGTAAAGAGTCTCCAGTTTGAGCAAAACCATGGCTATTAGATCCAGCCTCAGATATTCACAGGATTATAGGATATAAAAAGAGAAGAGACTTTGGAGATCAGGTAGTTCAAATCTCTCCCCTCCCTGCCCCTGCCCCTTCATAGAGGAAGAAGCTAAAGTCCTGTGAGGTTAAGTTTCTTGTCCATGATCATCATACAGACATGCTTCCATTGTTAGTTGTTTTGAGTTTGGTATTTTCACTGAGAATCAGAGATTATGGAGAAAGAAAATGCCTCATGAGGCAATTTTTTCCCTGTAGCACATTTGCTTAGCTAATAGATACAGGTGAAAGGAATCTAGCATTATCTCAGTAGAATGTTGTCTATTGTTTGCTATCTGCATATCTGACTCTGTGTCAATTTGGAGTTTTCTTGGCATAAATACTGGAGTGGGTTGTCATCTACTTCTCCATCTCATTTTATCGATGAGGAAACTGAGGTAAACTGAGTTAAGTTACTTGCCCAGAGTCACACAGCTAGTTAAGTGACTAAGGTCATATTTGAACTCATATTTTCCTGACTCCAGACCTGACCCTTTATCCACTGTGCCTGTTAGCTGTCTCTGATTAATCTTCTGTAGGAGAAATAAAAATGTATTTGTATCTCTGAATATCTAGTGTCAAGGAGACACAAACATAATACTTTAGAAGAGTTTCAGGAAAGGAAGGCTTCAGGAAAACATTCATGAAGGAAATGCCATTTGATCTGAATAATAGATAGGATTTCAAAAGTTAGTGATGAAGATATGATTCCTGGGAGATGGAACAATGAGAGAGACAAGGCTGGAAAGGTAAAATGAGATCAGAGTGTATAGGGACTTGAATGTCATGGTAGAGAGCTTGGACTTTATTCTATGGGCAACAGGGAAAACCAGAATAGCTGAATAGAATAGTAAAATAAAAAAAGCAAGATTTAGAAGCCAGATATAGGACAGGATTAGACAAATGAGTTTAGGTACCCTCTCTAGATAATTTGGAAAATGTCCTGGCTCTACTAATCACTGTCTGTTTAACCTTGGGCAAGTCACAACTCTCTGAACATTGAGGGCTTTATCTCAAAGAAGTCAAAGAAAGAGGAAAAGGACCTACCTATATGTATAAAAACATTTAGAGCAGCTTTTTTATGGTACTAAAGAAATAGAAATTGAGGTGATGCCTATAAGTTGGGGAATGACCAAACAAGTTATAGTACATGATTGTGATAGAATAATATTGTGCTATGAGAAATGATAAGAGAAATGGTTTCAGAAAAAAATCTTAGAAGACTTCTATGAATTAATGCAAAGTGAAGTGAGTAGAACCAAGAGAACATTGTACACAGTAACAGCAATTGTAATGATGATTAACTGTGAGAGACTTTGCTACTCCAATAAAGATAATGATCTACAATAATTCCAAAGGAGCCATGATGAAAAATGTTATCAACCTCCAGAGTGTAAATTAATTAATTCTGAGTGCATAGTGAAACCTTTTTTGTATTATTTTTTTTCTTTCTATAACATGATTAATGTGGAAATACATTTTACATGACATTATATATATAATAGATATATTTCTTGCCTTTTTAGTGAATGGGGAGGGAGGTAGAAGAAGGGAGAAAATTTGGATATGAAATAAATTTTGAAAAAAAAATTTAAGGTACTATTTGAATTCTTCTTCTCTGACTTTCTGAAGAAGTAACTTCCAGTGTAAGAATGGTATTTCCTTTGGTATTAACAATAAATAAATAAATAAAAACTTTACAGATTTTTTCTATTTTTCATCAGTTTGCTGTCCTTATCTCAGTTGCATCCTTAAATGCCCTTAGAATTGTTTGACTTACCAAATCCTCTTTGAACTTTTTTCCTCTTCCAATGTTCCTTGCTATCTTATGAAGCAATATTACCTGATATCTTTTACCATCTTTTTCGATATAATTGTGTAATCAAGCTTATACTCTACACTGGTATTTCCCGTGGCTGTTTCATCTCTCCATTTGACAAAGAGATTAAGTGTTTGCTTAATTAATCAATTGCTTAAGTGATTGCTTAATTAATTAGTTGAAGCAGGTTTAGGCTCTTTTGTTCTTAATGTAAGTACAGAAAATGTCTATGTCAGGAGAATAAAGTACAACCTTACAAAGCTATTCTCTAAAATGGAGAGCATGTCTCAAAATTATGCAAGATTCCTTGAAGGACACAATAACAGAAATATCCATATTCAACAAGCCTCTGATTATTATTACCAAAATTAAGGCATAAAACAGAGCTAGATGTTTCCCAAGATATTTGTTCCTCTTACTAATGAGATCTTACACAAAGTGCAAGTTCAAAATGAATTCCCTTTATGTGATTAATTCCTCCTGATAGTAGATCATCTAGATAGTTTTCAGGTGCTGTTGGGTTGACTCAATAAGTAACCATAATTAGTCTCTTAAATACAGTCCTAATCACTCAAAATCCTAGTTATGCCCTTTCCACCCTTCTGCCTTAGAACCAATAACAGTATTGATTCAAAGACAAAAGGTAAAGGCTTAAAAAAAATCTAGGGGGCAGATAGGTAGCTCAGTGGATTGAGAGCCAGACCTAGAGATGGGAGGTCCTAGGTTCAAATTTGGCTTCAGACACTTCCCAGCTGTGTGACCCTGGGCAAGTCATTTAACCCCCATTGCCTAGCCCTTACCACTCTTCTGCCTTGGAACCAATATACAGTATTGATTCCAAGATGGAAGGTAGGGCTTTAAAAAGAAAATCTAGCTATAGATAAAGGAGAAACTAAATGGAGGAAGAATGGACAACCTGGCACTGAAAATGGATGATAAGCTATGCCCAGAGTTGAACTGGAGAAGAAAAGGCTGAATAATATTTGAAAAAACTCCAATATGTACTTACTCACATTTCTCCTTGACATAAATGCCCCTCTTTTTACCAGGTGCTCTTCCAACGATGTTATATGTCTCAGAATCATTTGTCCAAGTATTTAGACATTGAAATCAATGCCAGGCAGGCACTGTGAAAGGGGCTGGAGCTACAAAAAGAGGCAAAAGAGAATTTCTGCCCTCAAGGAGTTTACAATTTATTATGGAGGACAACATGCAAATGAATATCTACAAATCAAGCTATATGCCAGATAAATAGGAAGTAATCAACAGAGGGAAGGTGCTAAAATTAAGGGAGGGGCAAGGAAGATTTCCAGTAAAAAGATGGGATTTTAGTTGGAACTTGAAGGAAGCCAGGGAGTAAGCAGAGCAGAGGAAGGAAAAAATTCCAGGAATGGGGCATGCCAGAGAAAATGTCCACTAGATTTCTAAGAGATGGAATGTCTTGTTCTTGAAACAGTCTGGTGACACTGGCTGGTGATACTGGATTAAAGAGTACCTGGTGGAGAGCAAGATGGTATAAAAATGGAAAGGTTG
This sequence comes from Monodelphis domestica, assembly GCF_027887165.1. Taxonomy (NCBI): domain Eukaryota; kingdom Metazoa; phylum Chordata; class Mammalia; order Didelphimorphia; family Didelphidae; genus Monodelphis; species Monodelphis domestica. Next base: position 63,886,341 of record NC_077234.1, read on the forward strand.
GGGACTAAATTTGAAAGGCTTTGAATGCCAGATGGAGGATTTTGTATGCTCATGTAGTCAATAGATAAGGACTGGAGTTTATTGATTAGGGGAAAACGACCAGATCTACATTGTAGGAAAATCACTTTAGTACCTAAATGGAGGATGGATTAGAGTGGGAAGAGACTTGAGTCAGGTAGACCCACCAGCAGGCTGCGTCAATAGTCTAAGTATGAGGTGATGAGGGACTGCACTAAGAGGGATGGCAAAGTCAGAGAAGAGAAGTATTTAAGAGATGTTGAAAAGGTGAAATCTCCAGGCCTTGGCAACAATTTGGATACGAAGGTGGAGATGGGGTGAGAGATAATGAGGAATCCAGGATGACAGCTAGGTTGGAAGCTTCAGAGTTGGAAGGCTGGTATTTCCCTCCAGAGAATAGGAAAGTACAGAAGAAAGAGAGTGAGTACCATATTGGACATATTGAGTTTAATGTCTGCTGGAGCTGTCTGAAGGGTAGTTGGAGATATGAGATTGGAGAACAGCAAAAAGTCTGAAGGAGGCTAGGTAGATTCAATAATCATCAGCTTATATTATAATTAAATTCATGGGAGATGATGATATCATCAAGTGAAATAGTATAGGAGAAGAGAAGGGGGGCCCTGGGGGACTCCTTTGTTTCGAAGGTGGGATTTGAAAGAGGATATAGTAAAAGGGGACAAAAAAGGAGCTGTCAGATAGGAAAGGACTATCCTGAAAACATAGGGAGAAGAGAGTATCAAGGAGGAGAAAGTGATCAGTAGTATCAAAAGCTGTGCAGAGGCCAAGGAGAATGAGGACTGAGAAAAGACCACTGAATTTGGTGACTAAGAAATAATTAATAACTTTTAAGAGAGCAATTTTGGTGGAATGATAAACCAAATTGTAAAAATGTTAAAAAGAGAGTGAGAGGAAAGAAAGAAAAGGTTTCCTTTATAATCCTATGATCAGAATTCATCAGATATGTGATTTTAAATATAACAGAAGTCATGCATAATAATTGCTAACATGTTGTTAACAATTGTATCTACAATTGAATAAGTAAATGTTTCTTTTTAAAAAAAACTTTTGAAAACTAATAAAGAGGTATCACACATAAATAGTAACTAGATCTATCTGTCCATCTATGTATCCTTCCATCCATCTCTATCTCTACCTAACTCTCTATCTTCCAGTTTTAAATCTATGTTCCTATGATCAGATTTCATCAGCCTTGTGATTTTAGATATGTGATACATAAAAATAATTGTTGATATTTTTTTAATACTTACTATATGCCAAGTGCTTGCTAGTCACTTTACAAATGTGATCTCATTTGATCCTCACACAACCCTGGGAAGAGGCACTATTATCATTTCCATTTTATAGTTAAGAAAACTGAGACAGAGAAGTAATTTACCCAGGATGACCCAATAAGCATTTGAGACTGGTTTTGAACTCAGATTTCCTTGAGTTCAGGCCCAGAGTTCTGTCCACTGTGCCAGCTAGCTACCTATTTGAGCTGGTGGCAGACATGGAATTAATTTGGCATCTAATTAAGTCTTCCATTAAGTCTTCTTGATCAGGCTTTGCACATATTTTAAGTCATATTTTATATCATTATGATCAGTTCTCTAAAACACCAAGGGCACATAAGGTCTTTTGTTACTACTGGGTTTTTTTTTTAAGTCTAACAGGTGATTAGGGTAGATATTTGAGAGAGAGAGAGAGAGAGAGAGAGAGAGAGAGAGAGAGAGAGAGAGAGAGAGAGAGAGAGAGAGAGAGAGAGAGAGAGAGAGAGAGAGAGAGAGAGAGAGAGAGAGAGAGAGAGAGAGAGAGAGAGAGAGAGAGAGAGAGAGAGAGAGAGAGAGAGAGAGAGAGAGAGAGAGAGAGAGAGAGAGAGAGAGAGAGAGAGAGAGAGAGAGAGAGAACAAGCCTGTCTTCTCAGGGGCTTACTCACAGGAAACTGACTTTGTAATGGTTTCTTTTCCTTTCTGTTCAGTTACTCTTCAAGTAACATGTGCATTTCCCTTTCTACCAGTAAAGAAAGATTTGTTCAGCTTGTTGAAACTTCTGAAAGGGAACCTTTAAAAGAACGGAATTTTTAGGTGCTTGGCTGCTCAAATTTCCATCAGTACAATGAGCTTTCGGGGAAAAGTTTTTAAAAAGGATCCTAGTGACTTCTGGAAAAAGAGGCGAACCATGAGGAGAACAAATCAAGGAGAACTTCACAAATTTAGTTCTGTAGGTATCTGCATTTTATATTGTATTTTTAAAATTTTCAGTATTTATGAGGAGGGAGCTAAGAAAACTTCTTGGGTGTGATCTATAATAGTTTTAAAGAAGCGGTGGGTGGACTCAAGTTTGTAAGGTGAATAATGACTTTCAAACAGGTGTTGACATAAGAAATTGGCAAAAATTCCCTTAAATGCCAAAAAAAATGCATGGAACAATCAGACACCTTATTTTTGTATTCTTTTGAATGGGTATATCTTCTCCAAAGTATATTCTTTCATTTTATTCATAGAGAAAAATCTTTTAGATATGATAACTTCTGTTTTCTTAAGAACACTGAGTACATTTGGAATTTATATCTATTTACTTTAAAATCAAAATATAGTTTTACTTTTCAGGAGTAGCTATATAATTTTTATAAAAGGAACCTTCTGGTTCTAGAGAATAACTTTTTGTGTTATTTTGAAATTTACCTGGTAAATTACCTCCATATTCCATTGAATGATCTACCTTTTGAATAACTAAAAAACTTACTCAAGAAGGAAAATCTAAAGAAGGATTTGATTTGGTTAGATTTAAGCTGTCTTCTAAAATGTAAAGTACAATAAAAATTAGATCCTCTCGGAAAGTTTAAAAGGCTATGTTTTGCTTTGTGGCATATATTTCTATTAAAATTCCAATTAAATCTTTTTGGAATTAACTTCTGAAAAGCTTTACAAATGATAAAAAGAAAGAAATAAACCTCTACTTTGCTTTCATAGTCTTGAAGGATTTGTATCTTATAAACAGTTGATAGTTAAGTGTATGAACCATCTGCCAGAAGATCTTTAAAGGTTCTTTGGTTGGATGAGAGACCATTTGTAGAAGAAAATTCAATAACCAAAGAATAGAAAACTGGGTTTTTCTTTGAAATTGGCAAAGATAGCTTTTAGGCCCAGCATTGTCTTGAGCCTAGAAAGTTTATTATTAAAGGAAAAGGAAATTTCTTAATTGTGTGGCCTCACCCCTTACTAAACTTCTTAGGTGAAAAAGGAGCTGATGACCATCTTTGTACCATATTACAGGAGTACCAACCCTAAATTAGTGCCCTAAATTTCCCCTTTGCTTTCCTCTTATTCCTGAGGTGATTGGCAGTGAAAAGTAACAGCAGTTCTGAGCCACATTCATGGTCTTGATAAATCAGGAGAAGGGAACATACTGTCATAGTACCCCCTTGGTACCTGGTTAGTCCCCAGGGGAAAACCAAAATGCCTGATTCCTCAACCTAGTTTCTGATATTTTGTAGATTTGAATCTCTCCCACTCAGTATTTTATAACTGAGATGTGCTGCAATCATGGCCCAATCTTATTTCCTATCTTTTGGAAGTTTAGTGTTTGGGGCTTTCATTGTGTTTTGTTTTGCTATCAGAATAATAATTGGGTGGGTCATTCTAACTGATTTAAATAGAAATTAAGTTAATCTTGAGATCAGTCCAAATGCCAGGGTTCACTGCTTTAATATTCTCAGCTGAGTTGTGTTTGGAGATTCTGAGATAGAAGACCATTTGGACTTCCTTATTCCCATGATCACTAGAATGGACAAGCAGCAAATGAATTATATTATTTGTATTTATTTTACATAAGCCTAAAGTAGGCAGGGGAAGGAGGGGGAGGAGGGTATTACCATTCATTTATCTATAATCATGGAATATCAGTTGGAAACAACCTCAAAGAGCAACTAATCCAACCTTTTCCAGACAGAAAATCCCTTATTCTATAAAATTGAAATGACATAAATGCTTTACTTGTCTCTCGGGATCCTATGTAAGGATCAGATGAGATTGTATATACAAATTGTTTTGAACAATATGCAATGCTAGATAAATGTCAGTTCTCATTATCACTAATAATAATCTCAGCTTTTTGTACTTATATGTCAATGACTTTAGGTTATTCATTTTAACCCCTTGGAGCTAGTTCTATAATGGTTTGTGTGCCAGTCTTGCAATCAGAAATACCTGGGTTCAAATTCCATCTATGACACTAATCAGCTCCCTACCTTGAGTGTGTCAGCCTCAGCTAATTCTCTAAGACTTGACTGCTAAGTGATAGATATATTGTGTCTATTTGCATTGATAATCATAAATCCTTGAAACAGAGAAGCATGATGGGTTTGATGATTATTATTACTGTTGTTATATCGACAATAATATTAATACCTACCCTCACTACCCCATCAGACTTTTAAGAGCATCGATAAGATAGCAAGTAGTGAGAGCATTGCTAATATATAAAGCATTACATGAATGCCCATATCACTACCTGGGAAGATGGGGCATAGGGCAAAAATTGATGTAGTTTTTGTTTGAGTGAATCCTACAATTAGGTTCATTGGGTCATAAAACAGGAGCCCCTCCCCATCTGATTCCAAATTTTAAACCCTCTCAGGTCATCCTGCAGGGACAGTTCTGAATATGGATTTGGTATTGTGGTGTAATTCCTACAGTTGATTTTTAACCCAAGAAACTATATTGAAGAATGAGGTTGGTTCACTTTAGGGGAAGAAAAATCACTGAGCCTTCTTCCTCATCCATATGACCTCATTTGAATTTTTGGTGCTAGAAGGAAGCTAAAATAAATGCAAACATCTCAAGACTCTTTGGAACAACCCAACCTAGACTGGCCATTTTTAGGATGATGTTAATATCTGAGTGGACCTCCCTGGGCTTTCATCAAGTTAAAATTGCACAACTAAAATGATTTCATGTCTAGGACATGTCAGAGGCAGAGATTAGTCAGTTGATAAAATTTTTAGAAACTGATTGTTCAACCAATAAATGAACATATAAAAATAATTCTCCTTTTAGCTGCTTCTGGCATATTGCAGTTTAGTAAAAGGATTTATTATTTAGATACAACTTATGGGATATATCTTTTTTAAAACAACAATATTGATTTTTTAACTAAACAAAGTTGACCTTGTTCCAAGCCAGCTATTTGTAAAGCCTTAGATTTAAATGGAATTTTCCATGCATGCTGCAAAGATCAGTCACTCCCTAAAAACAATCTCTATTTCAGAAGAGCTTTGCTGCCAAGTCATGGTTGTCAAGGATCCTCCATCCATTGTGCCCCCTCCCCACAAAGAAAGCTCTAAAACTTAACAAGTACACCTTTATGCCTCACAAAACATACTTGGCAGACAATCTGGCCTATTTTGCTTTCTTCATAAGCATTTTATAGCTAGAAATCTTACCCTGTTGGCATGTGTTAAAATTGTGTTGGGAGTTTGTTATTAGAGTAATCCAGCTTTCACGTGAGTGATGCTGAAAATCTTATGCATGCCCATCTACCTTGGCAAGTGGTTTGCCAAGTCAATAAAAAGTTAATTAAATTAAAAGCCAATTAAAAGAGAACTGTAAAAAAATAATGTCTCCTGGTAGCATTGTCAATTAGAAAGCATACCCTTAATATTTTTATTAATGTTGTTTTTGTTTGTTTGTCTATCTAATTTTAAGTAAGCATTGGAGTTTGCAGCACTGAAAATAAGTAAATAGAGCATATTATTCCTGAACATCATTTTATTTTTCAAAATAGAATGAAAGAATTTACTGAATTCTAAAAGCTATAATTTGTTTACAGAAATTAAAAATGTTTATTAAGCAATATAAACACAATTCTCTTTGAGGTTATGTGATACCTAGAAGTCATTAATTTAAAGGATTTTAGATCAGTTAGAAACTTGGAGGTACTCAAATTTCTACTTTTCCCCTCTGACATATACCTTGCCAATATTTCAAGAGAAGAATGAAATGTTTGTAAAACTGTGTATAGCTACTAAACAGTTTTGCTACTTACATACACACACATTATATATACATATATAATATACATTCATATATAAATATTTTTGCATCTTATGCTGTGCCACCACCAGACCCATAACTTGTTTAAAGTGATGGGCTTTATACTAAGACATCAACTTTAGAGGACACTGACAGCATCTCCTTCAGTGATGGTCCTAGTTGGTAAGCACAATGAGTTACCAAACTGTGGATTCCTCCCTTCTTTTCTCCTCAAGCCCATCATGACATACCCTCTACAGTACTATCTGATTCTGGCATCTATATCTATCTCATCCCTTCCTTTTAAGAGCAGACTTCATGAATCTTGCCTAAGCACAAAAATGCCTTGTTAGATTTCAGCCAATAAATTCATTTCCTTTTTCTTTCATCTTGTGGAAACTAGCCTCCCCCTCCCCAGTCCAACCTCAAATATTAGAACTTAAAGAGCCCTTGGAAATATTGTTTGTGTACTCTGATTGTGTTCCTTTATGGTAAAGAAAAAAAGTTTGGACTTGAATATGAATTTAGGAGTTTTGGAATGGCAGGAAACAAAAATTGTGTTATGTTGGGAATGAGAAGATGGTAAAACTATAAATATTAAACAATTCCAATATTAAACATTCCAAGTCATGGACGAATGCATGGAAGTTAGTGATAATAAAGATGGACTCAAAGAAGCAAGGGAAACTGAGGAAATAGATTTTACAAAAGGGAAAGGGCTAGAAGAATAGCAGGTTGGATGAGTTGCGTGACAATGTAAAAAACAAATGTTGAGAAATTGATTATAGTATTAAACTCAGGTTATCCAGGGGCTGAGATAACATTTTCATGCCATTCAGTAATTATCATTGAAATGCATTCAGAAAGGATTTTATTTTCCTCAAAGACCTAGGCTAAGAGAAACAATCTGGTTGGCTTGGAGGTCCAGCTCAATAGAGAGTGGATATCTGTTTATCTTGGCAAAGCTGGCCTTTGTGAATATGTAGTATGTGTGTAATGTGCTTACCTATGTATATTATATACTCCGAGCTTGCTCACAGTATAGTTCATGCATTATGAAAGCCTGGCTTTGAATGAGATTCTTTGGATGACTCACTATAGAGGAGGGAAACTGCAGAAACCAAACAAGCAAGGCTGTGATACCAAGGAGAATCCTTCATCTCCCCTTGGTGGCTGTGGGCAAGGCCAACTGACAAACTCAAAGTATACTTTCTAGGCGTACTTCACTGGCAGTTTTCAACTTCATCTTTTGCATATTCCAAATCCTTCTTCATTACTTCTTCCCATGTCCTACCCCTACCAATCAAAATGATGAATGAGAATGTAAGATCAGGGGATTAATCGTTCAGCGAATATTTGTTAAATGCCTACTATATGCCTACTATATGGTAGGTTTTGGGCATGCAATACAGAAAAGTAATCCATACCCTCAAGGTACTTACATTATAACATTAATTTACTAACACATTTTAACAGGAGAGAAAATGGGTATATATAAGTATGATAAAATGATTAAAAGAGAACAGATATAAAAGAGGTCTAATCAAGGGAGTTAGGAAGCAAGATATCATCAATTAAAATGTGGAAATATTTCATGTAGAAAAAGATGGTTCTTGAACTATTGAAAGAAGAAAAGGATTCTGAGACAGACTAAAGAGAGAGCTTATTTTAGGCATGGTTGAATGGCCAGTGGAAAGACATGAAACTAGGAAGTGGAGTGCCATGTGAGCAGCATGACCAATTTCACTAAACTATAAAGTGTGGGAGGAATGGCAATATACAATGAGACTAGAAAGATGGGTTATGATCAGAATGTGAAGAATTTTGAAAACCAAATAGTGGAGTTTATACTTAATGTTAGAAACATAGACTGACCTCAGATACTTATAAGTTGTGTGACCCTAGGTTAGTCTCTTATCCTTATTTACCTCAGTTTCCTCATCTGTAAAAATGAACTGGAAAAGGATGGCACACAACTAGAAACCCTAAATTGGATCATTAAGAATCAGACACAAGTGAGCAAAAACAAAAGCAAAAGGGATCCTTTGAAATGTATTCAGTAGAGGAATGACATATGCTCAAGGAAAATTATTTAGAAACTATATGGAGGATGGATTAGAATTGGAGACATTTTAAGCAGAGACCAATTAAGAAGTAGTTTCAAAAGGTTGATGAGGATCTGGACTAAGATGTTGGCTCTGAGTGTAATGAGAAGAGAAAGATGCCAGTAATGGTGTAGAGGTAGATATGTATTTTAGCCATAGATTGGATCTGTGACAAAGAAGAGAGATTAATTGAGGATAACAACAAAATTACAAACCTAGAAGCCTGGAAAGATATTAGTATCGTCAGTAGCAACAGTTCAGTAAAAGGTAGATTTGGGTAGGAGGGAAGGTAATTTATTCTGTCTTGATTTTTCTTAAGGAAATCCAGTTTGAAATGTTCAGTAGACAGTTAATGCTATGGGATGGAAGCTTAGCTTAGCCCAGACTTTTGTTTGGGACTCAATAAATCAATCTGATAAGTTGTCTGTATAGAGATGATCATTATAAACTCATGGGAGCTGATGAAGTCCCGAAGAGAAAGAGTGTAGAAAAAGTGAAGTCAAACCAGGATAAAGAATTGTCGAACATTCACTGTTAAGAGACATGATATATAGATGATGAGCTAGCAAATCAGACAGTCCTAGGGAGAATAGTATCACCAAAACCCATAGGAGATATTTTCTAAGAGGAAGGTAGTCAGGAGAGTCAAGGATGAGAATGGAGATTAGACCATCAGATCTAACAATTTAAAAATTATTGCTAATTCTGGAAAGAGCAGTTTCAACTGAAGCAAAGTAGAAAGCCAAATGGTTGAGGAATGAGAGGACAGAAAATGAAGCAATGAGTATAGACAGCTCTTTCTGGACGGGAGGAAAGTGAGAAGGGTAATAGTTTGAGGGCATGATGGGGTCTTGGGAAGTTTTTGTTTGTTTTTAAATAAGGGAAAAAAGATTTTGTAGTCAGTAGGATCCTAGACTGAAAGAAAAAAGGGTTTTAGACGACATCATCATATCTAACATGCTCATTTAGCTGAGAAAACTGAGGCACAGAGAGCTTATTTTTTTTTAATTCAGCTTAGTGCCCATTACGCAAAGTATTGTCCTCATCTCTAAGGATAATTACTGTAACTTTTGTGATGTGTCCACATAATGACCCTAGTTTTATCAGCCATCTGCCTAAAGTAGGCTATACAGGTCCAGAAAGAATACTAAATACTAGATTTTTCATTACCAGGAAAATGTTCCCTTTCCTCAGAGAGCTAGCCAATATGATTAACTAATCTATAATTCATTCTTTTACCCCCCCATCCTGTTGTCATGCATATATTTTTATCCAAATCTCTGTTGTTAACAATTTCAATGGTAACAATGTCTTAACTGAGAGGAAGTGACTTTAAGAATGGGAATAGATAACCAGAGTGAATAAATTTGGGGGAAATGCGATCTTTTTATGGCCCATGACATATATGATATAGACTGGCTATGTTTAGCAAGAATTGATTAGAGAGTAATACAATACCATTTTTAAATCTAACTCTTCTAACATGGAAAGGAAAACATTGAATGTAGATACATTCCCTCATGGGTCCTTTCACCTCAGGCATAATAGAAAAGAGACAAGCAATTCAAAAGTGGAATGGAAGATTTAAAAGCGGCATGTTGGTCTCTCCCACCAGAGTTATATTTAGGATTGGGTTGAAAGGATTTTGATCTCAGTCATTAAATTTAAAGGGCACAAATAGCACTTTCACTCTTATTCTGTCCTTGGGGAGATCACTAGAAGACTTAAAGCAAAGGTTATTAATTTCTTGTTGCCTGTGTTGAGAGTAGATTCCTATTTCAGGTACAGATTGGATCAAATGGACATGCAGATCCCTTTCAAATCTGAGAAACTAAATTGAGTGAAACAAGGGTCACCTGAAAAGGATGCTTTTCAATGCAGAATGGAAGTGCACTTTAAGATGAATTCTATACATTTAATATCATTGAATTCTATAAATCTAATAAATGTTCTTATAAAAGCAGATGATGATATTCTTTGAAAGAATATCTGAGTTGACATCGTGTTGCATCAGTCAGAATTATGAGAGCTGGCCACCATCTCTTGATACAAACTAGTTTACTAAAGCTAAAAACCTGTCCTGTAAATGTACTAGTCAGTGGTCACAGATAAATATTTCTAAAATCTTTTCAAATTTAATTAGAGAAAATAAGAGTTTTTTTTCCACTGTTTTTTTCTTACTAATAGTTATCACTATTTTTTCTCTTATTCCCCCTAAGAAATTTTAGACAGAAAAGTGAATAAATGAAGGAAGAGAATGATTGCCTGGAACTATGAGAAATAATTTTTAAAGTAAAAAACTGAAAGTGTTGATAAGAATTTCAGACACATATAGATGATATGAGCTAGAGTTTGTTTAGGATTTGAAGGAGCACTTGATTTTTGCCATTTCATATGTTAGTGGCAACTTTTCAACAGCACAATTTAAATCAATTCAATTAAAACTTCCAGAAATATACCCTAAGGCATTAATATCCTTGTGCTTTAAAACAGGGACTAGTAATTTAGTTTTGATGTATTTTTAATGATATTTATCTATCATTTTCCCAAAGTGTTTGTAGGAAACTAAGTGAGACACATAACAATTTTATTTGCTTCTTCTCAGGCATGATTCCTACCTTCTCTACAAATGCCATTAACATTTGCAGTTAACAATCTTTTCAACTACTTTTCAGATTTGAGGGGTCTAAATTCTAAGCTGTTGATGAGAGATTTATATCTCTGATACTTCATTTCCCTCAAAGGACTCAAAGGATCTGAATGCAAGCTGATTGAAAACCCTACATCAGAGTAATTGCCAAAAGGCTATTTTAATACCTAAACTTTTAATCTCCTATACGTATTTAAAAATAAAAAGATTTAAGGATATGGAATGTTACGATTTCTTTCAAAAGGTCATTTTGAAAAATCTCTCAGGCAAGACCTAAAAAAAAGGGTCAAGGTTGGGGTTTAAAAACATAAATATTCTCATTTATACTTCTTTTCTCAAAGCCATTATTACTAATCTAAATTCATTTTTTAACTCTATGCTTTTTAGTGTTATGGAACTTCTTTGGCAGTCTGAAGACTATGGACCTTTCTCAGAAAAATTATTTTATATGACTAAGATCAAATATCTACATTGAAATGCAGTTATCAACACATTGAAAACAAGTTCATAGTTCCCAGGTTAAGAACCCCTGCCAATGCAATAGTAGCTCATATGAGTTTAAGAGATCTGTGAGGATTACGCGATTTAAATGCTATTAACTCTACTTGTTCTGAGGAATACATTTCATCTGAGAAGACATTATTATCTTTGTTAACAAGGAATATATTTCATATCCATAGGCTCATAGAATGTATTCATTGGGAAGGACCTGGGAAATCTTTTTATCTAAACCCCTAATTTAATGAACAAGGAAATGTAGTCCCAGGATATTGATAATTTTCCTATCTTTATATAGCTAGTAAGAGAAATAACAGATACTAGCACCCAGATTTACTGGATTCAAGCTCACTGGTTTCTGTTTGTTTTGTTTTCCACTCTACCATCCTAAAGATCATTGCCTCTACTTCTTAGAATTTCTAACTTCCTTTGGAGCTCAGTTCTTGGGCCACCTCCTATGAGAAGTCTTTCCTGACAACCTCCTACCTCCATAGTTCTTTGTGTAACAATAGAATGTAAGTTCCTTGAAGGCAGAGAAGATTGGTTTCTTGGTGTCGCCAGTTTCTTAGTATTAATGAATGATTTAAGGTACTGGGTGTCCCAAAAGTCTCTGTGATGATTTGAGCTCATAAATGGCATTAAATCTTTGGGACTCCTATATTATTGAAATTTCTCCTTATTTTCATGATATTGTTATTTTTACAAGCTGAAAAAGAGTTCAGAAGTCAGTATGAGTGCTCTTTAATCCTTATTTAACAACTTTCTTCTTGGCAGACATGGCTCATCTTCGTGCCCATAGTTAAGATATGTGGGCAGTTTCCACTGGGATATAAGACTAAATGAGCTTGATCTCACTCCCCTGGGCTATGAGCAGCTATTAAAGATCTAACAGAAAGCTTCCTTAAAAAAAGGAAATGGAAAATCCAGGGGCAGCTGATTTTGAGCCATGAAATTGGAGTGGACCCAAGCATGATTAATCAGGGTATTACTGTACATTTACAATGATAATTAGATGCCTCAATGTGTAATTATTGTGTAGCCAAAATATTCAAGTTAATTCACAAAACCTCAGCCCCCAAACCTAAAAACGAGGGGGGCAAGTAAGCAACTGTAAAGCTTAGTGGTAGGCATTGTATTCTCCTTCTTTATTCCATAAATGCTAACATTTCCCCCTTACTTCTCAGTTTTTTTTTTCCATATCCTAAATCTTGTTGTTCAGTTGTTTCAATCATGTTTGAAAATTTGTGACCCCATTTGAAGTTTTTTGGCAAAGATACTCAAGTAGCTTGCCATTTCCTTCTCCAGTTCATTTTATAGATGAGGAAATTGAAGCAAACAGAATTAAATGACTTGACCAGGGTCTCATAACTAGTAAGCATCTAATGCCAAATTTGAACTAAGGCCTTTCTACTCCACACATGGTGTTCTATCCACTTTGCCATCAAGTTTCCCATCCTAAATGGTAATTTGTTTCATATTTCATACATTATTATCTTTAGTGGGGAAAAACTGGCAATTGAAATATATTTCTGTTTATAACTTTCTCCAAATCAATATACCTGACATAATTAATATTTCTCTTTGTAGATGTAGATAAACATATTTTCTAAATTTGGTTCCTTAATGCAAAATGCAAATTTCACAAAATTCAAAAACTCTTACAACTAAGAATGATCAAGCCTATCATCATCTTCATTCATAAGGAATATATGAGATATCCCTTCAAGTTGCATGTTTTCTTTCCACCTTCCTTTTAAGTATATGTGTTTATTCTACTGTCTCCAGGATCCATGTATTTAACTATGATTATTCAGCATCACATCACTTGACTGATGCTTACAGTCTTCTCTTTAGTAACATGTTATTCTGTCATTTAACTCCCCCTTTGTGTCTAAATTAGGGGGGCTTGATGCATATGGATTCAACAATTTCTTGCCAGAACACTGAGCCAACTGCTTATATGTCAATTATGGGTTCCATGAAAGTCCTATCTTTTATTGCTGATGGATTCTATATTTATTATCCTATGCTGGTTATTATTCTCTATATTGCTACTTAGTTTAGGAACATGTCTGAATCTGCTAGGTTTAAAACAATTCATGTAAGATAATGATATGACATCTGATTTAGTCAATGAAGGAAAAGAATTAATTAGATGAGAGAAGAGAAAGAGGCAAAGACAAGAAGAAGATGAAAATCAAAGAAGAGAATGGAAAGAGCATTATGGAAACTATTGAGAAGATTCCACCAGGAATAGAGATGTTCATACTGACCCAAAAAAGTCAAATTATGCAGAAACCAATACCAAAAGACTATCTAGGTATACAAGATCTAATAATCTGACTGAAAGAGATAGAATTGAATTACTCCAAGATTCAGAACCCCTGGATTTTAATGCAGAAACGTTCATTGATGATCCTCTTGAATGTGAATCAGGAAGGTTTCAATCTAGTGGAAGATATCTGTCAATGTGTCGAAGCCAAATATTTGATGATGTCTAAAGTTTGAAAATAGTTAGGGGACAATTGACTCTTTAAAGCCTGCATATCCAAGTCAATTCTCATGTTCTACAGTATTGTAACATCAGTGTACCCTCAGAATTTGCTTTCTATTTGGAAGAAGAAAAGTCAAGTTAGGGTAAAAAAATGACACTGAGAATTTACACCTTGTGTAATAATTTATTTCTCATCAAGTAGTAGAGGACCAGATACTTGTGGGATTTATTGCATATGATGCAGTTTTTTATGTGTTCTCTCAATTAATATTAATTTTTAATCTTATAAAGGCATATCCCTTAAAGCATCTTAGATCATGGACAGAAGATTCTTTAAGTAATAGCTAGAGTACTGGATTTAGAATTGTGAAGATCTTGATTTAAATATCAACCCTGAAATTTCCTAATGGTGTCAGAAAATTGACCTCTATGTGCTAAGTCATAGAAGGATTCAGATTAGTGATGATAGAAGGACTTCAAACAGCAAGAGTTTCCTCACCTTGTTAAAATTAGATGGATACATATTCATGGAAGTAAGACAACAGTAAAAAACACTAAAAAATAGTTATATGTAATCAAAATCACATTTTGCATAGACTAGATCTCACTACTTAAAACAATAATTTTTTTTTGTTTTAATTATGAACTTAACAGTTAAGACAGCATGTTTCAGGGTATAAAAACAGGTAAAAGGTGTGTGTGACCTTTGAATTTTCATTACATAGAATTTTTATATCTATATATAGAGATGATAACAAAAACAATAGTAAAATTGTTCTGTATGTCCTTATGTTTGTCTTTAATTCTGTAGATTAAAAATGTTTATTGCCACTCTTTTTAAATTTTGATTTACTCACTAATATTCCTCCCAACCATTTTCCAAATAAAAACTCACTCTATAACAAATACAATCAAAGAAAAAACAACACATTGGTCATATAGAGAATGTATGTCTTATTTTCTTTTCTACCTGTAATCCTAATCTTTCTGCCAAAAGGTGAAAAAGTATGTCTCCTCATCAGTCTTTTGAAAAACTGATCTCATGATTGGTTATGTTAAGAGTTTTCAGATCTCTCAGAATTATTTCCTTTATGTTATTATTATGGTCATTATATATAAATTACTTTCCTGGTTCTGCTCTTTTCAATCTGCATCAGTTTATATATGTTTTTTCCATATTTCTTTAAATCTGTAAAATTCCATTATGGTCTTGACATGAGGGAATATGACCTCTGGACAAGAAAGAAGTGTGATATGGATTCTACAAAGGTTGCTCACCCTTGGGACCCAGCTGCACCTACACAAAACATCCTTAGTTGTGAGAAAATTACTTCTATCCAGGAAAAGCTGTGTCACCCCTTTGCAAAGGTGTTATCTATGTATGCACTGCTTAGTTAGTACTTTTATACTCGAGTTGTGCCCATTCTCCTCACAGACCTTGTTTATATTTGTGGGAGAAAAGTTAATTAACTGCTACTTATTTTTAGTGGGGAGCTCATATTCAACAATACTCTAAACCTAGCCTTCCAGGATTATCCCTCTTGGAATCCATACTGCCATTTTGAGTGAGAATCAATGAAGTAGTTCCAAAGGGGTGCTATACTTGAATTTCTGTATTTTTTTCTTTTGGGAACTGTCTAGAACTCCCTACTTTAAAAGGTCCTAGTGTCTTACTGAATAATATAAATAATCCTTTTGAAGTATAAATAATCATTCTCTGACTTGTCAGTTTTATGTGTCTGGATTTTCTTAATGTAGGACACTCTATAGATTAAAAGACCAAATAGGGAAGAAAATTTACATATTCATCAATTAAGATTCTGCTTAAATTCAGTTCAGCACTAATAATTTGCATGTTTGAACCATAGCTGTTTTCATTAGAAACATTAGTTCTATAAGTCAAAGATTATTTGCTTACAATTAGATCTAAAATCAGATGTAAATTTCAGTCATTGGCTTTCACAAAGTGCCCCAAATTCAGTATCACACAGAGAAGAATAGTTCACTGTGAAGTAGCAAATGATAGTTTTGATTAGTGCAAAATGTCTTTCTGACTTAATAAATGATTGCCATTCTCTTTAGAACTAAAAATAGAACACTAATAGATGAACTCCTAATTGTGCTTCCCTTTTTACTGACTTAAGCTTTTGTTCTCATATATAAAATCTGCTACTTGTTATTAATGATCTCTGTTCTCCTCTACCTTTTAAAAAACTAAAAGTAGAATTTATTAGGTATTTGTGATTAATCTTTTATCTTGTACTTATTATATTGATATTTTTCTGCTTCCTCCCTAGAATTGTTATTTAAGGGTTAAATTTTAAAAGCCAAATAATTAAACATTATATTGACTTAAATATATTGCCTGGTATATATATATATATATATATATATGTAAATACCCCTGGTATCAGCTCCATAGGGGAAAAGATAGATAGGTAATCTATTATGAAAAATAAAATAATTACATAAAATTATCATGTAAAACATAAGTATGGAAAGGCTGATTCTTTCAATCAAAAAAAATTGTGTTTATAGGTTTAAAGCTTGGATGTCTTCTAGTATGGGCCTCTTATTTTACAGAATAAGGAAAATGAAGTTAATGTAATATCAGTGTAAGAACTGGGAAACAAACCAAAGTCCTATCAGTGCAAATCATTCTTCTTTACACAGCCCCATGATACCTATAAACACTATTATTATTACTGCTTTTATTTTCATTATCATGATCTTACTACAAATATGACTAGAGTACCCACTCATGTTTTATAGAAGCTAGAACCAGGGGAAAGTAAAATTAATATAATTGTACTAGAAAGATCTAGGCTGGTAAAAGGCTAGAGTCCCACCATCTCAAACCCTATTCCAGCCACCTGAGCTTCTCGCCCTTTATCTTGCCTGTATTCCAAGGTTAGGATAGGGTATTCTGCTTCCTCTCCATATTCTTATAATAGGTTCAGTATCCCTAGATATAACCCATGACCCACAGCTAGGAGATCATGGATCTCTTCTGTATCCCTCCTAAAAATCAGTAAGTAGTTTACAATACAACTAAAAGTTGTGAGACATGAAACCAAGTCTTGGTGTTACACTCTCAAAGATCTGCTTCATGTTGATGTTTGGAGTTGTGGGTGTTGTGATGTCATTGCTCTAAGACTTTGAAAAACTAGATTTGATCTCATTAGAATTGGTAGAACTTCACCTGTGAAGTCTGGGGATGACCTGCTAAATTGCTCTGATTTGGAGGAGACAGAAACTGTCTTATTGAGCTGTTTAAATTCCCCTGTTTGGTCCTATGTCCTTACTTTCATATAGTGAACTCTGGGTGAGGAAATGCCCATCAAGTTAGATCAGAAACTCTTCTGCAATTTAGAATGTGGGTTGAATAATTTGTAGTATTGTTTTTTAAATTTTTATTTAAGACATTCCAGGTGAAAAAATTCCCCCTAGCAATGTAGACCAGTCACAGATTTTTATAAAGTGTCTACTCTATACCAACCACAGTGCTAGATGCTCAGATTAAAAATAAAAAGATACAATTATTTCTTCCTTTGTTAAACTTAAATTCTTTTTTTAAGATATCTTATTTTCCTGAGGGTTTTTGTTTGCTTTAAATTTTATGTTTATTATTATGCAAAGCACTTCCATATTGGTCATTGTTATATGAACACACTCATACAAAACCAAAACCCCCAAACAAAACTATAAATTCGCTGATGTGAAAGATAGTATGTGTTTATCTGCACCCATCCAACTCCAACAGTTCTTCCTCTGGAGGTGGATTGCATTCCCTGGATGAACTTACCATCCAGTGAGGAAGACAAGACAATCATAAACAGGTATAGACAAAATATATGCAATGCAAATACTGGGAGGACAGAGAAGGCTAATGGTAGAAGTTGGCTCTTGACTAAGTCTTAAAGTAAACCAGGGATTCTAAGAGGTGGAAGTTGGTGAGAACCATGTTCCAAGCATGAGAGATGCTGATTTTAAAGTCACAGGAATGGGAGACATAGTATCATATGGAAAGAATGGCAAGAAGTCCAGAAGAGGTGGACCATTGAGTGTGTGGAGTGTCGAGGCTAAGAAGGAGGAGGGGAGGAACACGCAAGAAAAGGTAGCATGGGGTCAGATTATGAAGAGCTCTAAATACCAAACAGAGGGGTTTACATTTGACCTTATAGGCAATAGGAAACCACTGGAGCTTTTTGAATGTGTGTATGTGTTGGAGGTGAGGAAATAGATGTGGTGACATGGTCAGAGCTGAGTTTAAAGAGAATCACTTCAACTGCTCTGTGAATGATCAGTTTGAGTGATGAGAGACTTAGAACAGGAAATCCTAGTAAGAGGTAATTATAGTAGTCCAGGTGAAACATGATGAGGGTCTGAACCAAGGAAGTGCCCCTGTGCCTGGAGAAAAAAGGACCTAGGTGAGATTAAATGATAAGAATTGACAACTGATTAAATATATAGAATAAATGTGATGAGTCAAGCATGATGGTCACATGAGAGGATGATAGTGTCCTTGACAATAATAAGGAAGCTTATAATGGGGGTAGATTTGGGGTGAGAAGATAATGAATTCTTGTTGGGTGTATGTGGGATTTGAGATACCTTGTTTTTGTTCAGTCACACCCAACTTTTCATGAACCCCTTTGGGGTTTTCGTGGCAAAGATACTGGAGTGGTTGGCCATTTCCTTGTCTAGTTCATTTTGCAAATGAGGAAACTGAGCCAAACAGGGTTCAGACATGCCCAGGGTCACACAGCTAGAAAATTTCTGAAGCCAGATTTGAACTCAGGAAGATGAATCTTTCTGACTTCAGGCCCAATACTTTATCCACTGTACCACTTAATTACCCCAGTACCTGAAGGCTATTGATCATCATGTTGATCATCAAATGGATATTGAAGAGAAAACAATGTAAGGAAAGATTATAGAACTGATTATATACATCTGAATATGTAAATTTTCATAAACATTTGAGATCATGGGAACTGATGAAATCATTAAGTGTAGAATGACTAGAGAGCCTGGGAGAGAACCTTGGGGGAAACCCACAGGTGAAAAATATATGAAAAGTATGCAAAGGACACTGAGGAATCCTGGAAAGAAGGTAAGAGGAGAACAAGGAAATCACATAATAGTTTGGTGAGTTTAGAACCTCCTAGTGGAACACTAGGTAAATTTCCTTTATCTCCTCTAATTGCCTATATTATCTCTTTCCTTAAAAAAGGAAAAAAAAAACTTCTTAGAATTGGTGTTAAGAACTGGTTGCAAGACACAAGAGGTAAGGGCTCAACAACTGAGGTTAAGTGTCTTGCTCAGAGTCACACAGCTAGGAAGTCTCTAAGGCTAAATTTGAACCCAGGTCCTCCCAACTCCAGATCTGGCTCTCTATTCACTGAGCCACCTAGCTGCCCCATCCCTTAATTATTTCTATAGATTTGATATTCTTTTTTCTCTTGCAAACAAACCCCAGAAAATTCAATCTTGTGATCTATAATGTGTAGAGATAATACAGAAGACAAAGAGAAGTGGCCATTAGATAGAGGACAGTGTTAGAGGAAGGGAACAAGTTATTAGAGTTTACATGCAGCAGATTTTGAAACTCAGCCAAGTCAGAGAGCCATGTTGGCTCAGGTGCTAGGAAAGGTCTAGGAGATCAAGAAAGTTAATTAAAGAGGCCAATGTGAAAGAGTGCTGAGACTGAAGGCAAGGTGCCCTGGACTAGTTCTGAGAGAAACATCTGGTGTCCTGGAAAACTGATTTAGGTGAGTGCGGTCTCAGGTTCTGGGCTGAATCCTTGCCTCTTTCAAAATAGGCTACAATAATGAGAAAATATTTCTTTTGTGTTGAGGCCTCATTCTTTTTATATGAAATTAAATTGGATATTATTTTTGAATTTGGTTAAATGGAACAAATGGACACCAAAAATCTTTAGACACATGGCCAACAACTCACCACTATTTTCCAACACCAGCCCTGGTGCATAATAAAAGGTACTAGTGAATTCCTTTTCACATGCACAGAATCATTTCAGAACAGCTAATGAAATTCATTACTCATTTGAGATAGAGAATATAGAAGGCATTATTTAAAAATCCAATCTGATTCAACATAATCTTGGCATGTGGTTTATTCCAGTTGGTCCATTTCCAAAAGAAACAGACAAATTAAATTCAGGGGAGATAAACCTACTGTTAAAAGTTTTAAATCAACTCTACTCAGTCACTGGCTTCTCTCAATATCTCAGGAAGGAGCAGTTATGAGAAATTAATTGATCTTAGAATCCATGCTTACATTTACTCTAGGGCATCAGAGTGCCCCTGCTCCAAACACAATTTCTAACTAAATAACTAGGATTTCCCTTTCACACATGCAAAATACATTTGAGCTAAGCTTTGCCAAATCCCAGACTAGTAACCCTTTAGAACATCTAATTACCATTTTCTTATTTAATTTCATGTTCACAGGATTATGAATCAATATTTTGAATTAATTGATCTAATACCTAATGCAGTGTGTATTCATGTTAATTGAATAACTTGGAAAAAGAATATCCTGGAAATTTCCTTGCTTAAAAATAATAATAATAAAAAGTAGTTTAAAAATAATAATAATAAAAATTAGTTAATCAGAGGTTGAAAATCTTTGGTATTTTTCTTGTAGTCCCAAAACTCATTTTTATGTCCCTTTTGAAGCCACCTATTCACTTCCTTCTTCACATTTCATGCTTCCAATGAAATCTTGCTCACTTAAGCAATTTTTCAACCAGCCAATCACATATGCATGACTTTTTTTTGATTGACAGATTATACTTTAAGATAAGAAGTTGATAAGAGTAGGGTTGTCAAACAACAGTAAGGAGCCAGCTGGAGTTATGAACCACTGGTGTGTGTTTGTGTGTGTGTGTTTCCTTCCAGAGATACCTAGGCAACCTGGGTGCAGAAGAAAAGTGGCTTTCCATCTCATTGTATGTCCACAACTTGTTCTCATCTGTAGCAAAATAGATGAATAAAGGAAAAAGAAATTAAGAAATGTTTTGCCTCCAGTGGAGAAAAGCAAAAAGATTGACCATGTTCATTGGACTTTAAATCAAATGGATTTTTAAGAAAGGATGAGATGAATCTTTGACTATTTTTTTCTCAAAGACAATATTTTTGTAACTTTAGTTTCACCTCTAGAGCAGAGACTCAACCTCATGCTCATAATTTTTTTAAATCCATACCTTCTGTCTTAGAATCTATTCTTTGAATTGGTTCCAAGGCAGAAGCTAGGGAATGGTGGTTAAGTGGTTTGCCTAAGGTCACAGCTAGGACATGTCTGAAGCTAGATTTGAATCCAGAACCTTTTGCCTCTAGACCTGGCTTTCAATCCACTGAGCCACCTAGCCATCCCCAGTTTATAAACTTAAATATGTGTGTGTGTTAAAAACAGTATTGCAATAGAATCTATTTCCCATGTAATCTAAGGATTTAACCTAATTATTCTTTCATTATTATTTCTGAAATAGACTTTCAGACTTCCAGAAGTCACAAATGACTGGCACTGGCTCTGAGACCCTGGACAAGTAATTTATTCCAGATATCTCCCTAAGATAGAATTAAACATGCATTTATTGATCTGCATCAGGAAAAGAAGTTTCCACACTAGGAGTTGCCTAGTTCAATCCACAGAAATCATGGGCCAGATTATTTTTAATATCCATAGAACTTATCAATTATTTGTCCTGGGATACCCAAAGTGATTAAGAACACCTGCACTAGATAACAACTGCTCATGGTTGTAGCATGCTTTTGGCCTCAAATCAAATTAGATGGCTTCATCTGATCCACAGAACAGGTCAGTGAGATAGACAGTTCCATTTTATGAATGAAGAAATTGATGGTCAGGGTGGGTAAGTGATTTTTCCAAGATCACACAGCTAAAAAAATGACAGATAGGACAAGGACTCCAACCCACATCTTCTGATTCAAATATTCCTTGCCTCATACCATAGGATTGTAAGATTTAGAACGTTAACAGATGATAGCTGAAACCATGCAGCTTGAAAAACTGATCCAGAGAAGGTAAATCATCTGCCCTACATCACACAATTAGAACAGAGACAAGCTTATAACATAGATCTTTTCATTTCAAATTTAATACTCTTTCTGATATAAAATGCTGCCTCCTATTTCATGTCTTTGAGTAGCAGTTTTGTCAACTACAGCAGTAGACGGGATGACCTCTAAGAATCCATCCATTTCTAACATTCTTTGATTCTCTGAACAATTCAGTCATCAATTACTCATGCTTTTAGCAAAACACGATGTTGTTTTATGGTAGAAGTTTTGAGGCAGCCCTAGAGCTGCTGCCCCACTGTTCCTCTCATCTATTTTATTTGTGTTCTTAGAAAATTATCCAAGTAATCCTTTAAATGCTGCTTTGGGTCACCCACTAGCAATTGTTCAGAGATTGAAGTATGTTGTTGCAGCATTAGTCATCAGAGCTCTTTGGAGGGAGGCCTAGAAATCAAAGACAAACAATTTTCTGTTTTTGTTGTTGTTTTGCTAATTTCATTGTACACTTAACAGATGGTGTGAAATGGTTGAAAAATGCTCAGTTGTGGGCAGTGAAAAAAAAAGATGTTTGCTTTCCTTCATTTAAGGAAGAGTTAAGTGATTACTTACTTAGATTTCAAGTTTATCTCCAGGATCAAAGCTTCCAATATCCCAAAATTAACTACATAGTATACAAAAAAAAAAAATCTCTAAAGAATTTTGTCTAAGAATGGATAATAATGAATGGATAGCATTCATATATCACCTTCTATGTGCCAGGCACTGTGATGAGTGCTATTCAAAGATTATCTCTATGTAGGTATTATTCTGCCCATTTTGCAGATGAGGAAACTGAGGCAAATTGAGATTAAGTAACTTGCTCAGTCACTAGTCTAAGTATCTGAAGCTGGATTTGAACACAAGTCCTGAATCATCCTCATTCAAGGTCTGGCACTACATTCACTTTACTACCTGGCTGTTCATGAGAGGTAAATGTAGATAGAGGATTGGCCTTTCAGTCATGAAAGCAAAAGTTCTAGACTTTCCTTTGAAGGGTAATAGCTGTGTGACCCTAGATGAGTAATTTATCCCAGATAACTTCTTAAAATTATAATTAAATATATATATACATATATATATATATATATCTTTATATAGCTTTATACATATATCTACTGATCTGTATCAGTGGGAGAAGTTTCCACACTGGGTGTTGCCTATACCACAGAAACCATGAGCCAGATGGTTTTTTAAAAATGCCCATAGAAATTATCAAACTGACTAAAGTAACAAAAAGGCAAAAATGCCAGAGGGAATATGGAAAAAAATGGGGACACTAATACATTATTGGTAGAGCTATGAACTGATCCAGTCATTTGGGAGACAATTTGGAATTAAACTCAGAGAGTTATAAAGCTGTGTAATACACTCAGACCCAACAATACCATTTCTTGGTCTGTTACCCAAGGAAATCAGGGAAAGAAGAAAAGAATCCATATGTTCCAAAATATTTATAGCCACACTCTTTGTGGTGGCAAAGAACTGGAAATTGAAAAGATACCCATCAATTGGGGAATGGCTAGACAAATTGTGGTATATGATTGTTATGGAATACTACTGTGCCAAAAGAAATGACAAGCAGACTGATTCAAAAAAAAAAAAACTTGGAAAGAATTACAGAAGGTAATGAACAGTAAAATGAGTAGAACTAAAGCATTATACACAGCCACAGAATTAATGTTTGAAGAATAAACTGTGAAAGTGAACAAAAAGATGAAACTTTAAAGACCTAATTTATATGTACATGTCAATCTTCCTGATATCTTCTGTGATGCAGGGAGGGTGGGGAGGAACTGGAACCTTGTGGACCAGATTTATTCTGTAGATATGAGGAAAAGCAAGTTAAAAATGTAGGAGATCCTTGTCATTTCTTTTGTATACTTATCTTTTTTTAATCTGTAGGTAGAAATGATTGTTTTATTGGTTTTGTATAATTTGGAAAAATAAATACAGGAAAACCAAATATAGACATACAGAGAGAAAGAGAGAGAGAGAGAGAGAGAGAGAGAGAGAGATCCATAGATCTTCATTCCTTTCATTCCCTTCCTTGTCTGTCAATTTCCCCC
Source organism: Monodelphis domestica (assembly GCF_027887165.1). NCBI lineage: Eukaryota > Metazoa > Chordata > Mammalia > Didelphimorphia > Didelphidae > Monodelphis > Monodelphis domestica. The sequence continues at coordinate 63,910,309 of NC_077234.1, forward strand.
TTATCTCCACTCTCCCTAATCCCATCTTTCTATTTAAGAAAGCACTTTAGCTATTATGTAATTTCTCTCCAGAATCTTTTCTGTTTCCAGTGCAATGAGTCCATAATGGGTCTGTTGTACTGCTCTATTTGAGACAAAACCTAGCTTCTCTCATCAGCAGCAAGGATGCTGAGAGCCAAGCAATTAATTCTGACACTGGATCCAGGCTTCAGTGCCAACTTAGACAGCCTGTGGTACTTTTATTGCTTGAAAGATGCCAACATTTTAAAACTGACCAACAAAGGCCACAAGGAAGTGTCTAAACCAGCAAAATATTGAGCAACAACATTTTTGAGCAGGTCACTCTACAGCCAAAACAAAGTTAAATGCAAAAATATTTTTTTCATGGCAATATATTGTCTGAAAGCAAGACTGTGCTATCATTCCACTTTTATCTCATAGGATATTTAACTTCCTTCAAGGCTCAGCTCCCATGCTGCAGGAAATCTTTCCTGATTTTCTTAATTATTAGTGTTCTCTCTTTTCTTGAAATTATGTGTATATCTCTCTCATATATTGAAGACCTTTTCCTTAAGAGGAATGGAAATGAGGTAATTAATGATCAGAATAAAAGCTCTGAGAGAGCAAAGACTATTTTTCTGTTTGTCTCTGTGCCTCCAGTCCTTAGCAAAGTGGCTTACACATTAGTACTTAAAAAATGTTTTTTTATATTGGATCCAACTATGTAATGAATTTGATTGCCCCAAGGATTGGGAGCCTGTGTGGAATTAGAGGCAGAAGCAATGGCTCCAAAAAAGCTTTTTATGCTGTTTTAAATTTGGAATAGTAGAAATATTACTGAGGAAGGATAGACTTGGAGGGGATAGGATAGCTGTCCTCACATGTTTGAGAGGCTATGACACAGATGGGGGATTAAGGCAGAACCAGGAAAAATGAGTGGGAGTTGCCAAGGGTTCAGTTAGGTTTGAAAAGTAAGGAAAAACTTCCTAACAATAGGAACTATTCAAAAGTGAAATGTGCTACCTTGGGAGGGAATGGATACCAGACCACCTCATTGGAAGTCTTCAAGCAGATGCTGGATGAACTCTTAGGGGTTGGGGAGGGGAGGGATGGGTTGTACTATTTTGCCCATTAATAAACTCAAATATTATTCTAAAGGCTTGGGGCTCTGATTTAACCAGAGATTGAATGGCAATAGATAGTCCTTTCAAAAAAATGAGACCCAATGTGATCTGGGAGACTATATGAGGTTACTTACCATAATGTGTTTTCTTTTTCTATAGCAAGAGAAACCCAGACTTCTGGAGCCTTTGGATTATGAAACAGTCATAGAAGAGCTTGAGAAAACTTACTGGAATGATCCTCTTAGAGATCTCATTTTCTTCCCCAATGATGACTTCTCAGTAAGTACTTTTTTTTTTCAAAGTATTTAAATCCTGATTGAGTTTAGGGTGTTCTGTTTAATCCAGTATTGGACACAGTGCCTGATCAGTGAGACTTGTGGTTGGGTTTGATGGGGAACGTGAGTAGTAGTCTTGATGATACACAATTTAAAAATAAAGATGATGAAAATTATCCAGATTTGAAGAAATGAATAAATATTCCAAGTTATTTCTAAAGATAGTGAACTATAGTTTTGTTAGCCCATGTTTTTATTTCTTCATAAAAGTCTAAAAGTATGTGAAATGGTTATAGTAAAATCATAGATTTTGAGCTGGAAGAAGCCTTGGCAATTCTTTTACTCAATTCTTCCTTTTTTTCAGGGAAAATAAACTGTGGTCCAAAACACTGGAGTTTTTCACACATCTGTCAGAGCTAGTATTCAGATTCAAATCCTCTGACTCAAAAGCTACAACCACATAGACTATACTGCACAAGTCAGGTGGATTAGCTACTTTAGAATATAGTAGAAAAGAGCCCTGGATTTTGAACTGGTAGACCAGGGTTAGATCTCATCTCTGTTTGGACAAGTTGCTTAACTTTTTCTAGACCTCAGTTTCCTCACTGGGTAAAATGAAGCAGTTAGACTAAAGTCTCTCTGAGCTCTGAATCATTTTAAGTCCTATGAAACCTATTCTTTATTTGGCAACTGTTTTGCAAATTAGAAATTTGATTGCATCTTGTAGACATTCCCACCCACTTAATGCCTTCATCTGCTGGTCCAAACCACTGTGGCCACTGACCCAACCACTTTTCTAAACTACTTCAATTCTTAATTCTCGCCTTGTGTTTGGCTCAACTCTGAATGTCAAATATCCCTCACTTTATTTTGGAGATTAACTAAGAAAAAGCAGCCTGGTCCAGTGTATAATCAAGGGGACCCAAGTTTCAGTTTCAGATTCACATTCTCAGAATGAAACCATGGGCAAGCAGCTCAGGACCCCAGGCAATTCCCTAAGATGAGACATTTCAGTTGGCACTGTCAGTCTTCAGAGAGTTTACATACAGGGAGTTCCCTCTAAAACTGAAATCACAGGCTAGGATACTCCCAATCCCTTAAAAAGGAAACAAAGAAAAAATCTAGGATTAAGGTAAAGCGGAACACAAAAGAAAAAATGAAACAATTTCACACATCATTTAGATTTGGAAGTCTTTAGAGAGCATCTATCCCCAGACTCCTCCATCACTTCGTCCACTGTCATTTTGCTGGTAAGGAAATTAAAATCTAGAGGAGTAAAAATTGACTTGTCCCAAGGTCACAAAACTAGTTAGTGACAGAACTCGGTCTAGAAAATTCTAGCAGTCTAGTAGAGAGATAAATATAAAAAGTTTAGGTGCTCCCCTAAATACCCAAATCTACTCTGTGTTCTTCATCTTATAATGGCTCATACATTTGTGTTGGGCACAGTTTGGGGGTTATTGCAAGCTAGAATGCACTTCCTTAGTTTGACCAAAATATAGAGTACTTGAACTCTAATCCTAAGGTTTAACACAGTTAACTCTCTCCCCACATCCTTGTTTTCATGTCTGAGAAAAAAAAAAGTCAGTCTTCCAGGGCAGCTCCTTCTCTCAAAGACAAAACTAAGCACAAACAAAAGCATGTAAACGTGGGAAATGTTTCCTTTAGTCTACTTAACTATCTGCTAAGTCCATGAAGTTCTATTTTTGTACCCAGAAGGAAAAGGAAGAGGACTAAGATAATAGTATCTATCACAAGACCTTGGATATAGAATTGGAAGGAATCTCAGAGTTCAGCCAGCCAACTGTCCCATTTGACAGATTTGTGCCTGAGACCCAGAAAAAGTTACTTAAGTGACCCAAGATCATCCCTTCTGGCAAAAATGGAATTTAAACCCAGATCACCTGACTCTGGGATTACTCTGTTTCCTACACCACCAGAAGGCATACACAATTCTTTATCTTCGATCATTCATTAAGCTGGAACAAACTGTCCCAGAGGATATTTTTATGGGTTTTGTGTGGCTTTTCTTTCCCTAATTGATGTATGTGTAATATTTAAAGTTGAGCACAGGTCTTAGAATTTTATTGTTGCTTGTCCGAAGAATTTTATTGAATTTAATTTCTGACACTTGCTAGACTTCGTCACAGCTTTGAAATAGAACACAACTAGCCACATTAACCCACTTGATTTATTACTATGGAAACATACTACTTCACACTTCCTGGCTGTGTGACTGACTGAGCAAGTCATTTGATTTCTCTGTACCTCTTTCCCAATCTGTAAAATGAGATTAATTATACTTAGAGTGCCTCCCTCCTGGTGTTGTTCAATCAATTCACAAGTGCTTATTTTTAAGCAATCAATCAATTAATTAATTATTGTGTTACATTAAAATTCCCAAGTATTTTCCTCCTTTCCCTATATTAGAGAAGACATCATTTGACAAAAAGACCACATGCCTAATACGTGCCAGACATTAGGTTGGGTGGTGAACATACAACGACAAGAAGAAAACAGCCCCTTTCCTCATTAGGTTAAGTTCTTCTGAGACTTTGTAAACTTTATAGCAGAATGTTAATGTGAGCTGGTAATTTTATCACTTCTCCCACATAGCCATCTTAATATCTGTACTATATTCTTTTAGGATCTGTATATGGTGCAAGAAATAAAACACTGAACTTGGAGTCAAGACAACCTGAGTTCAAATGCTACCTTAGGCACTTACCTTGCAGAGTGTCAGTGAAAGTTAATACTTCTCTTGCTACTAAATAGCAGCACCTCCTTCATGAGATTGTTGTAATGATCAAAGGAGGTAACGTTATTTTGCAAACTCTTAAAGGTTCAATAAATGCATGTTATATAAGTATTACCCTTATAGATCTTTAAGTTCATCATCTTGAATTAACATCTAATTGTTATCAAATATCTATCATATTTTAAATCTCTCTACCATAGCGGAGGTCAAATCTTAACTAAAATTAATCAACTGAAATAAAAAAGATGGCTTTGAGTCTTTATTAACTACAAAGGCATCTTCATATGTATTTCTTTTGGTTTTCTGCTTTGGGGTCTTTGGAGGGAAGGCCATTCTCTGACTTCCTGTTGCTGTCCTCTAGTCCTTTCTGACTGGTATATAATAGAAAAATAATAAATGCTAGTTAATTAACTGATGGGAAACTGCTTGGCCTGACCATTAGCTCCTGATATTACATGCACATCTAGCAAGAACTGGGCAGGGAAGTAGTAATAATAATAATAATAATAATAATTAATAATTATATAGGTAGGATGTATTTAATGCCCAGTGTGTGCCAGGCACAGTGTTAATCACTATACAAATATTATCTCATTTGATCCTCATAAGAACCTTGGCAAACAGGTTCTATTATCTCCTTTTACAGCTAAGGAAACTGAGGCAGAAACTTGACTTGCTCAAGTCACACAGCTGATAATTGTGTGAGGCCAAATTTGAACCCAGGTTTTCCTAATTCCAGGCCCAGTACTCTATCCACTGTGCCACCTTTCAGGTTAATCATGAGAAAGCATACAGCATCTGAGATATCTGTACCCATCCTGTGGAAGGCAATAATTAGATGGTTCATATAAGAGATTGCTCCATTCCCCCCGTGGCTGAAATTACCAGGTTTCTCTGCCTCCCTGAATATTTTTGTGAATCTAGACTCCAACACACAAATTGGGGAACTGCCTGATTCTATAAGTAACATGATTTCAGTTACTAAACAGCAACACCATGTAGCCAGTCTTAACTCATTGATTCACTTATTAAATCAATGCCTTTGATGCTTACAAAGTAAATGGAATTATCCTAAGTGATGTGGGACTTAGAGGCAGAATGATGATACAATAGGACTGAAGGCAAAAGCATAAGGGTGATTACTTATAAGCTAGTGTAGACAAAGAAGGTAAAGTGATGGGATCACTCTAAGGGTCAGATATTTCGTGCTGTGTATATGAACAATCTAAGTATATCTCTTTCTGCTATATTAGACAATTAAGAACACTGATGTAGGCATTCTCTTGGATTTCTGTTTTAAGGACATGATGGTTTTGGATGGATGCTAATGAGGGACTTTGATGATTTTAACCTTCCCTGGCTTCCTTCAAATCCCAACTAAAATTTCATCTTCTTTAGGAAGCCTTTCCCAACCTCTTTTAACTCTAGTGCCTTCCCTTTATTAATTATTTCCTTTTTCCTGCATATTAGCCTTCTTTGTATATATTTGTTTCCATATAGTTTCTCCCTTTGGATTCTAAACTTTTTGGTGGTATCTTACCATCTTACTGTCTTTTGTCCTCTTTTTTGTATCTTCAACACTTGCTCAGCACAGTTTCCACATAGTAGGCACTTAATGAATATTAATCTGCTAAGACAGAATGAGTGAAGCACAACTGTATTTTGCTATCAGTTTCTAGTTTCCTGATGTGCCATCCTCAATTGTGATTTTGTTCAAGAAAAAGCTGATGTAATCCTGTTCTCTTCCATTGCTGGAGGGCTTGGTGAATTAGTGGAAAATGTTTCAGTTTTGGCATGTAACATTTTGTATTATGGTTCCTCCATATTGAAAGGGTGTCATATGGTGGACACATGGTTATCATGGTAACAATTTTGGATAACTAACTTTTGGAAAGTTTTGAGAACAATCTTTCCTGCCCAACTTCAGAAGGCAGGACTCAAAACAATGAGTGGATGTTGGAAAAAAGATAAATTTCAGGCTGGATGTCAATGTAAAAGTGGCTTTGACCTCATCCTTAAATCAAGAAAAGCTTCCTAAAAAGTGAATCTTTCAACAAGAGGAATGGACTACTAAGGAAGGTGGCTGGATTGCCTCTCATTGGAGGTCTTTAAGCAAAATTTGAACAGTTATTAATTATATTGTTTTATGCCAGGCACATAGTAAGCGATAAATAAATCTGTTTTCATTTATTCATATTGTGTAGGGAATTCTTTTTCAGGTGTCATTGGACTCGAAGGCCTATGTGCTTCCCTTGAGGCTCTGTGATTCTGATTTTATATATTTTTCTGTCCCTCAGTTAGATTGTAAGCTTCATGAGGACAAGTTCATGCTATCACTTTATACTCATTACTTTCTTTTCTGAATGTTCACCAGCCATCTCTTTAAAATGTATATCTCTGCCAACACCAAAAACAGTAATCTTTACAGAGTAAGAACTTCATTGTTGGTTGAATGAATTCATACCCAAGAAAACAAATCAGGGAGTAGGAGTAGGAGTATGAAATCAGGATGGCTATCCTAAATCTATTGATAGTGTCTCTTTTAGAAAAGATGAGTAAAATGGATCAGAATATTATTTACTTCATTTGTGCTCTGTTACATAGAAAACATTCTGCTTTGACATAGTATAGTCTAACTTCTTTTTCCATTATGGTTCTAGAAACACTTGGTTGAAATTATTATGCAAATACTTGTAAAGAACAGTGGGAAAACCAATAATTACATATTTTCGGTTGCCTTTCTTACTTTTTTTTTCCCAAGTTGTTGATAACAAAAGATCAGTAGTAAATAAATTGACAAATAGTTTTAAAAGCAAAGTTGCCCGATATGACCCAAATGGACATTTGAAATGGTAAGAAAATGTGAAGAGAAGAAAAAAATGGCATAAGGACTCACAATGTCAGAAAATCTCAGAATCAGAAGGGACTTCGGAGGTCATTGACTCCAACCCACATTTGATTAAGAGCAGGTAGGTGGCACAATAGATAGAGCACAAGGCCTGGACTTAGTCTTAAAGACTCATCTTCCTGAGTTCAAATCTGGCCTCACACACTTACTAGCTATGTGCCTCTGGCCAAGTCAGTTAACCCTGTTTGCCTCCATTTCCTCATCTGTAAAATGAGCTGAAAAAAGAAATGGAAAACTACACCAATATCTTTGCCCCCAAATGGGGTTACAAAGATTCAGACATGACTGAACAGCAACAACAAAATTCCTGACCAAGGAAACCCTTGACCACATATCCAAGTAGTGGTCTTTATTTAATGGCCTCCAATTAAAGAGGAAGCAAGAAACTCCTAATGCAGTTTATTTCACTCTTGGGTAACTAAGTGTTGGAAGATATGTTATTTCACACTAAAACCTGCTTCTCTTCCACTTCTATTCATTGCTTCCAATTCCAGAAACAATAAATAAGAACAAAGCAAGTTCTTCTTCCACACCATAGTACTTCAAATTCAAGATGTCCCAAAATTTTAGTGTGGTTTTGAGTTTTAATAGCTTAAAAGTTAATAGCGTGAGGCAGTGAGGTTTCTCATTGGATAGGGAACCATGCTTGGAGATAGGTTGTCCTTAGTTCAAATCAAACCTCAGACACTTCCTAGCTGTGTGACCCTGGGCAAGTCATTTCACCCCCATTGCCTAGCCCCTGCTACTCTCCTGCCTTAGAACCAATACACAGTATTGATTTTAAGATGGAAGGTAAGAGGTTTTATTTTTTTAACTTAATAACTAAAAATAAAACAGTTAAAACTTAAAACCACATTAAGACTTTTGGTACACCTTGTATTTAAAGAAAGCTGTTTGAGTCCAGTAGGTCTTATCTAGGTTAAATATTCCCAGTTCCTTGAATCTATTCCCTTATGGCATGATTTTGAGGTACTGCACTTTTTCACCTTTTTCTTGATGACTTCAACCCTAAAATGCAATGCCAAGAATTGGGAATAATACCCCAGATGTGGTTTCAACAGAGCAGATTACATTGGGACTGTTCTGTGCCCAGACCTGGGCCCTGTAGCCATCTTCTTGCAATTGAGAACACATTAACATAGGAGCCAAAGCTGCAGACTTACATGAAATCTGCAATCCACAAAAGCCCCCAGATTTTTTCAGACAATTGCTATTTAGCCAGACTTTCCACATCTTTTACTTGAAATTTTATTTGGTTTTTTTTTTACTCAAGTATAAAAACATATATTTATCCCTAACAAATTGTATGTTGCTAGATTGGGCTTAAGATCTTTCAAGAATTTTAATTGTGTCATCTAAAATGATTGCCATCTTTCCTACTCTGGAGTCATTTGCATACCTGATCTGCAGGCCATTGATGACTTTCAAGGTGATAAAGATGTCAACTGACAAACCCCCAAGCACACATCCCTGGATCACATCACCAGACAATTCCCTCCAAGTTAGCATTGAACCATTCATTGTAAATCTTGAGGTATAGGCATTCAACCCAAATTTAACTCATATAACTATTATTTCTAGCCTATGCCTTTCCATTGCAACTATAGGAATGGCCTGGAGAGTGTCCGATTTTCTGATAAAACAGGTAAATTCTTTCAGTAGGCTAGTAACTCAAAAGGGGAGCAAAGTTAGACTGTTTCATCCTGTTCTCTTCATAGTCATGCTGAATCTTTATGATCACCAGTTCCTTTTTTAAGATTCTCAATAACCTTTTCTTTAATGATACATTTTAGAATTTTGTCAATAATCAAACACCCTGGCAGCTGCAGATTCCACTTTTAACTTTTTTTTTAAAACTGGACAACTTTTCCCTTCTCTTGCATCTCTTTCAGTTCCTATAATCTTTCAAAAATTACCGACAGAGGCTCAGCAATTCCATTTGCTAGACCTTTTTATACCCTGGACATGGTTCAACTGGCTCTGTGTTTTGAAGCTAGGGATGTTTTTTTTTTTAAGAGCGAGAGAGAGAAGCTAGATGTTCTCTTGCGATCACCCTGCTTGTTTCAGGGGTTTCAACTCTATGTTAGTCATTTTTATTGTTTCTGATCCAAATATTATCCTTCCTGCCAGAGAAAACAAAAACAGAACAAAATTGGGGTACCTTTGTGTAGTTGATACAGGAGATAGAGTGCTTAGTATAGCTCAAAGAAGATCTGAGTTCAAAGCTGACTTCAGACACTTACTATGTGACCCTGAGCAAGTCACTTAACCACTGTATAACTCAGTTTCTTCAACTGTAAAAGTAGACTCATAACAGCATTCATCTCCCTTGGCTGTTGTGAGGACCAAATGAGATATTTATAACGTGCTTAACACAGTGATTGGCACATAGGTGCTCAATAACTGCCTATTCCTTTCCCCACTCCATTATCAGCTACCATCATCCTATCCATTCCAAACAAAAGGCATGTTATTTCTTCGATCGTCCTCTTTTTTCCAATATAATTTAAAAGCAAACAAATAAACAACTTTTTGTTATCCTTAATTTTCCTTGCCAATTTCAGTTTATGCCTGGCTTTAGCATTCCTGACATCATTCTTACAGGGCAAAGGTAAGTGTTCATATTCATCCTTCTTACATTCATCTTATATACATATCTCCAATCAAGCAATCAATCACCATATTCTAACTAGTCACTATGTGTCTGCCACTTGTGCCAGGGGCTTGGGTTACAAAGACAATGAATGCAACCATGAACAAAAGGACCAGAATGACAGGGAGTCCCTTAAAAAGCAGAGATGCCTACTTTACCAGATTTACAGATATTAACTGTTGCTGGAGATTTAATGAAGGGATGAACTATGGAAAGAACTGCTGGTCGCATATTAGCTCTTCCTGAGAACATTAGCAATGTCTTCTTCAGATGTGAAAAGTCTTACTACTTGGCCGAAGGACTGACTATGTTATGAAATTCTAGCAATCTGTAACTAAGCATCTTCTTTTCTTAGATGCTACTAGGATTCTACTATTTGGGATGACTATAACTTTCATTGACTTGATTTTGAGAGGAACCATATTACTGACTTGAAAACATAACAGTGACAAGTTTTGTATGTCAAAAGTAAGCAGCAAGGGGGAATTCTAGAACTGAGATTCATGAGTCATTCTATAGGAGGAAGGAAAATGACTTAATTTTTTAACCAGTAGAGTGACATATTCCTGAGGGTTTCCCCCCTCCTGCTTTTCCTCTTGATTCATGGCGTATCTTTCTTCCTTCTGATTTTTCTACTTCTGCAACCAAAAAAATAAGCTGTAAAAGGTTTGCTGAGCTCACAGATGTTAACAATATTAATTATTTTGCAAATACATTAACTTTGAGCTAATTAATTTTTGGTGAGATTTTTATAACAAATATCGGTTAGAGAATGTTGACTATATTTAGGCTGTTGACTATTATAGATTGTGTCCAATAGAGCATAGTAAGAGTAAGATAATATCCTGGAATACTCATTGATCTTCCCAGATGTAATCTAATCCTCTCATTTTATAGATGAGCAAACTGATACCAGAAAGTTGTTAAGTGGCTTGTCTACAACCCAGTAACTAGGAAGTGGCAAAGCCAGAGTTCTAAGCTTCATAAACAAAATCCATTTGACCAGATACTTCTAGATTGTGAGTATCTTGTAGGCAACAAGTTGGGCAATTTGGAAATAAATACTAACTTTTCCCCTAAGTTCTCTATATAGCCCTTTGAAAATTAGCCCTAGATTGAAGTAAAAGCACCTAGAGAAGATTTAATTGTTTATGGACTACTCCAAAGTACCTTTTGAGCAATTCAATGAACTATAAAGTGCCTGCTATTTGTCAAGCAGTGTACCAGACATGAGGAATAAAAAAAAATGATTAATGAAACAACCCTTGCCTTCAGGAAGGTTACAATTCCAAGTATTTATTAAATACCTTCTATGTAGGTGATTGAGTAGATTCTATGTAGACAGCACAGCTAGAGAATATGAAGATACAAAATAAAATGTTGACTATAGTCCCATGCCTTCAGCTAAGCGTACACAAACAATTAAGGAACAATAAAATAAATAAAGTGATGCAGATAGGCTAAAGGATCTCTAGGTTTCTTCTAGCTCTAAAAGAAATCATATACCCAAATAATAATATGGTAAAAGTTGATATAACAGAGAATTCAGTGTGGACTGGAAGAGTTGGGGTAGGAATGGAACTTAAAGTAAACCTTGAAGAATGGTCAGGAAAGTAAGATTTAGAGATCTGGGGAAAGGGAAGAGCACATTCTTCATAGAATGAATAAAGAAAAACTAAAATCAATAGCATGAAATTGAGCAAGCCAGTAGAAAGGTGTTTTTGCAACAGCCCAGTGAGTAAGTTATAGTATAATTTTACCTAGCCAAGTCTTAGGAACTCTCCCCTCATGAGATCAAGAAACCTCCTACTATGAAAGCCTTCTGATAGACATATTTCATATTATATTGTTGGGCTTCATGAGCTCCAAACACTATATGGATTATTAGTATTTCCTTGAGTTAATGTACCACTTTTCTCCCAGAGAACCCTAGATTTTGATTTCAGTGATAACCATCCCTATTATCTTCATATCTTTAGAAAGAGGTGAGAAGCAATGGTATAACAGCAGAGCCAAGACGTGAACTTAGGTTTTCCAACTCTCAGTCCTCTGAAATGAATCCAAGAGTAAAATGTTGGAAAAGTCTGAGCTGCTGTAGAATATTTCTTGGCCAAATTATCTCGGTTTGTATTTCATTGTTGTTTTACATGTGATTTTTTGGAATTCAATAAATTATTACAAAGTACCAATTTAAAATAGTGACATTTATATAACACTCTGCAAAATACTTTTTTTCTCTCTCTCTGTGTCATGACCTTGCAAGATGTGCTCATTTTGCACATGAGGAAGTTGTGACTTAGAGAAATTTATTTGACTTGTTCATTCACACAAAGTGGAAGCTCTTAAGTCAAGACTTGAACCCAAGTCCTCTGGCTCTAAGACCAATGCTCTTTCCATTATGTCAAGTTGCTTCTCAAATCAAAATAAAATAATAGTGATAATGATGCTTAATATTCACATAGAATTTTTAGAATTAAAAAAATTTTTACAAAGGTTATCTGATTTGATGCTCACAATGACCTTGTAAGGAAAGGTAAGTGTTATTTTTAGTCCCATGTTTAGATGAGGAAACAGAGGTAGGGAGATTTTAAATGACTTTTCTAGGGCTATATGAACTTCAAACTCAGGTTTTCTGGACTCTAAATCTAGTCATGATCATCTAAGTGGCTTTCTTAACAGGAAATATCAGTATCTCTGAACTGAAAGTGCTAACCAAAAGTAAGTTTAGATGAAGAGTGAAGCCATGATCTGAGCTTAAATAGTTTCCTGATTTCAAGTTCTTTGACTTCTCAACCAAACCTGAAAGGCAGCTTTAAACACCACCATTTACTCCCACTCTTTGAACAACTGTAATCTATAATATCAGAGGAAGTCTTCTCAATCCTGGTGTGGAAGGTAGGAAGAGAGAAACAAGCAAACAAGCATCCTTTCCTCATTGGCCAGCTGAGAAACAGCCATGACATGTTTGGAATGAAATCTTATCTAACCATGTCAACCAGAAGACATGCTGTGTGTGTGACAAAGACTCTCAAAGTAAACACTAGGACAAGAGGAGAGGACCATAAATTGACAAGATAGAGCTGGAAAAGATCTAGATTGTAATCATTTCAAAGGCAGATGCAAACAACTTTCATTTAACTAAATAAAATATGATCTTCTCTGTCTCTATCTCTGGTTTTTTTTTTTTTTTTGGTCTCTTTTTCTGCCTCTTTCTCCTCTCTGTCTTTCTTTTTTTCTTTCTGTCTTTGTCTTTGCCTGTCTGGCTGTCTCTCTTCATCTATCTATGTCTCTGTCTCTATCTCTCTGTACCTCTATTGTTTCTGCCTTTCTGGCTCTTTGTCTTTCTCTGGCTTTCTCTGTTATTGTCTCTTCTTTGTCTCTCTATCTCTGACTCTGCCTTTGTCTTTGTCTCTGCTTGTCTGCCTGTGTCTTTGTCTCTCTCTGCATCTCTGTATGTCTGTCTGTCTCCTTGCCTATCTGTTTCTGTATCCTTGTCTCTCTTTGACCCTCTATCTTTTCGTCTCTCTCTTTGTCTTCATCTCTCTGCCATTCTCTTCTCTGTCTGTTTCTCTTTTTATATCTCTCTGTGTCTCTGTCTCTGAGATTGTCTGCCTATCTCTCTCCCCCTCCCTCCCTCCCTCCTTTCCTCACTCTCTCCCCTTTCTGCTTTAATTCCATCCCCCAAAAAGGAACCGGGCTTAAGTTTCAGTATAGCCCGTGACCTGCTTTATATCCACTGAGCCATTTTAATTATCAGCCAAAGAGTTTATAACACAGAACAGGAAGTCTGTTGTGGCCAAGGCAGTTTCTAGTGGTCAGAAAGCATCCAGTTCTCAGAAAAGCAATTCTTTGCAATCTTATTAATACCGTTAACAAATTTCTCTGCAGGCTTAACCTTTTCCTGCCTCGATTTCTGAGAGCTATTTAAAAAGCCTGAAAAGCCATGAAAATGTTGCCCTGAATCCTGAAATCATGGCCACACACACACACACACACACACACACACACACACACACGGCTATGAGCTTTTGTGTTGCTCATTCCTTTATTTTAGGCTCCTTTGTGTTCTGGGCAAGAGATTAAATGCCCAGTAATTGCCTGTATACAGTAAAAGAACAGCCCTTCATCACACAGATAGCCCGTGGGCGGGCCTCTCTTCTGTGGCTGTTAGTCAGTAGAAACACAACTCTGTTTGATAAGTACTAATCATTCTGAAACAGACATGGCCACTGCACATCTAATGAGGCAGCCGCACAGAAAGGAGGATGTGGTCTTCAGCTCCCAAATCTAAGAGAATGCATTCTGACTAGGAACAATCTACACATGCAACTTACTGACAAGGCTCATGTCCTCAGGATCCAGAGGCTCCTAAGAAGGGAAGGCTGTCGAGCTGACAGAAGAGAGAAGATTCGGAAGCAAAGCAAACAGGGTTTTTCCGTTGCTGCCCCCCCCCCTCCATGATATCTTGTTAAGTTGTAATCTTGAAAAGTAAGAAATCTATATTATTGTTGACTAGAAGATTGAATTATGGACTGTTGTTCATAATGGCACTGGGTTACTGTAACACTTCACCTGAACTCAAATCAAATGTCTGGCAAATGTATCCACAGTGGCAGCTAGATGGCTCAGTGGATAGAGACCCAGGTCTAAAGACAGGAAATCCTGGGTTCAAAACTAGCCCAAGACACTTCCTAACTGAGTGGTAGAGGCATCCTAAGAGGACAAAGCTAATGAACTTTAATTTTTAAAACCTTTATCTTCCATCTTATGATCAAAACTGAGTATTGGTTCCAGGTAGATCTGTTGGGGATAAGTGACTTGTCCAGGCTCATACAGCTATGAAGTGTTTGGAGTCAAATTTGAACTAGGGACCTCTTGGTTCTCTATCCATTGACTTACCTCACTGTCCCATCTCATATATATTTCTTTTGGATAGAGTTCTCCTAGATTCATAATCAGAAACTCTTTACTAACACTTGCTTCTCTGCTTCCTAAAACCACAAAAACTGAGAGGTAGCAAATTAGAAAAGAAACAGGAGTTGCTATTAGTAGCGCATTTAGAGGCAGCGAATAGTGACAGTTCTAACAGCCTGACAGTGACAAAGATGTTATAGATGATAGGCTCAAAGTTATCACTATATTATAGTTCAGAACCATGACTGATATTTATTGCGATGTCACCAAAAAAATTAGATGACATTCTACTTACTCTATTTAGGAAATATGTTATATTTTAGGAACATTTCTCTCCAAATGGTTACTTTTTTAATTGCTGCTAAAATGGATAAGCCTTCAACTCTCCAAAAAGAATCAATGTCTGATTTTCTGTATATCTTAGGTTTTCCTGTACTAATCTCTCTTCCTGCCCATCTTTTAGGTAAAGAAGATAAAGTACTATTTGCAATTTCCCTAGGAATATGAAAATTTCCTAACATACCAGAAAGCAACAGTATATATATATATATCCTACCCAGCTATAATTTGTCTTCACAAGGGGTCAAAGCCCAGATAATAAAAACTTGCATTGAATACAAAAAAATCCAATATTAGACATTATTTAAGGATTCTTCCCCATCAAAACATTAAACAGGATTATCTGACAAAAAAATAATTGGCTGCCCTGAGTTTTCTCCCTGTGTATTTCCTGTACATTATTCCTGGAGGAAGAAAAGAAGAAACTGAAAAAGAGTAAATTCAGATTCAAAATCTGAATAATCAACCCCAGATCACAGAGAACTCACTTCATTTTGCTTCAAGTATTGTTATGCTTTGTTGTATACTTTGAGGATGTCACCAGACATTCATACATATTCAAATTTGGCTAATAAGTAACCTATAATTTCTTCTGGACATCTGAAGCTTTAAGTATTGGTTACTAGCTCACATATAGTTCTATTCAATTTGTAAGGTAATTTCAATCCTAATGGCATCATGATATTATTATCATTCTTCTTCCTATCAATCAATAGTTGTGCAACATTGCTTCTAAAGCATTTTCTCCATTTTTTTTTCTGTCCCTTTCAACTTATAAGCACTGCCAGGCTTCCTCCCCCCACAACCCACTTATTTCCAAAGGATTACAGGAGAGAATAGTGATGAAAGATAGAGATTGAGGGTCAGATTCCATAAAATAAATTACACAGTATCATTTCTAGCTCCAAATTTCTTGTATCTATCTCATACAGTATTTAACTCTTTTCATGAAGTAGTCCATGAATTTTTTTTTCATTTTTAAAGGGGTTCCCATAAATAAAAAAATAAAAAAAAAAACACTGGGAAGCAGACTTGGACCATTTGAATTATATTTGCCCAGCTCATTAGTAATCATAAGATCCTAGGCTGAGAGTTTGAAAGGACCCTAGAGATCATCAAGGTCAGCCCCCTCATTTTACAAACAAGAAAGGGACCCAGCCTAAGTTCACCCAGATTGTAGTTGATTGTATCACTCTCTCAGAATGAATTCTAGTGTAAGGAATATGCTGCGCATGTAAGATATATATCCACATGGGATTACTAAATGTTTAGGTAGATCGCTCAAGGGAAGACATTGATAGCTATCTCTGCAGTCTTACTCACCCCTCTGCAAGGGAGGCTATGCTTCCTAGCTTGAGGGAAGCAGAAGAAAGGTCTGTAATTATGTCTGCCTGCTCTGTTCCACTCTTGAGTACCAGACTAGAATCCTATTTATCTGGTTGAGGGACATAATGTTTAGGTTCAGACATTGCTAACTTCCTTGATCATTCTCATGTAAGGGAAGGAGGTGGAGGTGGAGAGGAGAGCCCTTAGCTTAAACTTCCTTCCCACTGAATGCAAGTTCTACAAAAGATCATCACAAATGGTGATCAATGAATAGATCAATTTTTCCAAGCACAGAATGAAATCAGAAAAGTTATCCTTATTAGGTAGAATGTGCTAGAAAATGCCGAGTGAACGAACTATTTTATAGAGAGGAGTAAGATAAGATCACACTCAGCCAAGAGAGGGGGCACAACCACACCCAAAGGGAAACCCAAAAAAAATTTCTAAGGAAGCAAGCTAGAAATCCGGAACATGTTGAAGAGACGGCTCCTCCTCTATGTCTGCAGTAGAGTCTTAGCCTTCAATTCAGTTCTGAATAGAATCTGGAACCAGGAGTCTCTCTCAGGGAGTGAAGAACATCTCATTTCTAAAGCTCTCATGCCTACTCTGCCCATCATGTCACACAGTCACATAGGTTTGCATCAGTCTTCTCTCCACCAATTAGGATAGTTTCGTACAATGTGCTCCAGGCTTGACTAGAAACTCAGGTTATGTTGGGGAAAAACTGTCAGAAATAAGGTTTAACAGAAGATTCATCAGAGGGCTGACTGTGTGACCATGACAAAGATATGGGTCAGTCATATAACAAAACTGAGGCATCACTGATGAACAGGTCCCTTGCTTTATTCCTATCCAGACTTGAACTTATTATCTATCTCAAAATGGCAAAGATCCTAAGACAATTCAAGAAAGGGAGGTGCCTAGCATGTCACGTGAATACTCTGGCCAACTTATAGGAGGTTGTTAATAATAATAATAATAATAACAACAATGCATATTAATTATACTTGTAAGATATTATACTTAATTACACAGATTTTTATGAACAACTGTATAAATTATACTATTTTGCATCTTTATAATAATTTATAGTTAAATTAAAATTTCATTAAATGGTACATTAATTTATATTATTATAAGTATATATAATTTATATAAATAAACTAAATGTTTATATTATAATTAAAACCACTGGTTTTTTTTTTAATTTTTTAATTTATTTTTACTTTAAATTTAAACTAATTATAAGTAAATAATTTTATTAATAATTATATAGCACTTTGGAGTTTGTAAAGCACTTTACAATTATCTCATTCCATCCTCACAATAACCTTTGGAGGCAACTACTATTATTAATCCCAATTTATAGATGAGGAAAATGAATCAGGCAGAGGTTAAGTGACTTACCCAGGATCACACCACTAAAAAATATCTGAGGCCAGATTTGAATTCAACCTTTCTTGATTTGAAGTCTAGCACTCTAACCTAGCCACCTTTAATTCTTTGCTGTTATTACATTTTTGTTCAACATATTTCTTGTATGATAGGAGACATGCCTTCTTCTTTGTTATTTTTGTGACCACTTTTCTTAGTATCTTTTCTTTTCTCCTTTAGACAGCTACAATTTCTTGGGATATCCAAACGCTGTATTCAACTGTACCAGAAGATGCTGAACACAAAGCAGAAAACTTATTTGTGAAAGAGGTAACTATGGGGTGTCTAGCCATCCCCTCTTTTATAAAGCTTTTGTTTAATCCTGTCCCCAATACAATGTGTCCCCTAATTAGTACTTTCTTTATATTAGATAAGAACTTTTAAGCAGTGTAAGTCCCTTCGAATTTTAAAGGAGTGATTTTTTTAGCCTATCTCATATCAAAATCACATTTATTTGTATTATATTCTATTATTTGAGCTTTCTTCATTGACTGTCAACTTTTGGGAGGCAAACAAACATTTTTTCAGCTCCACTTGAGGTCTCGGTCTGAAGGAACATTAAAAGGAATGCAAGTTGGCTTAGATTCCTATAGCCAAATTAGTGAAGTTAATTTCTATTTCTGCATCTCGTCTTCATATGCAAAATATGGTTAGATTAGTTATCTCTGAGGCCTGTTTTCACTTTAAATCAATGGTTCCATAAACTCCCCTATTTGCCATTTTTTTTTCTTTTTTTTTTGCAATGGGACAGATTCCAGGGTCATAGATTTTAAATTTGAAGGAATCTTAGAGACCATCAAATTCATCACCTCTATTTCTGAGGTGAGGGAACTAAAGTCTAGAGAGGTAAGGGACTTACTTTGTGATAATTATGATTAATATACAATAACTTAACTATTATATTTATAAAATTTATTAAAGTAAAAACTAGTTAAAAAGGAGCTAACTCAAGCTGCAATCTTGAGAAAGAAGAGAGAAAAGGGAGGAGTCCCAGAAACCTAGAAACAATCATGTAAAGACACATGTAAATGAAAGGGAAAGGATGCTGGAAAATACAAAAGGAATTCTGGGGAATGTAGTTTAAAGGTTCAAGTTTTTCCAACTATACATACTCAAGACATCAGAGAAAGTGACAAAACTGCGATTGGAACTGAGATCTTCAGGTTCCAAATTCAATGTTTCTCCACTGGGCTATAGGATAAATTGGAGTCAAAATTATAGAAAAGTCTGAATAATAAAGTCCTTAATAAAATAATTAATGATGAAATCATTAAACATTTTAGTTTAATATTTTCAAAAATAACATGAACTGATGATAGAATGTTATGAAGGTAGAAAAAACAATTTGGCAACTGATTAGATATGTTGGGTAAGAGAGGTGGGGAGTCAAGGATAAAGACAGGAGATTATTAACCTGAAACAATGGGATAGCAGTAGTGCCTTGAACAGAAATGGGTACAACCTATTGGAAGAGGTGAGGATTTAGAGGGGGAGGGAAAATTCAGATTTAGATATGGTGATTATAATCAATCATGTGAAATTTACCTCAAGCTAAACTAAGTTTTGAAAAAATGGAAAAACAAAGCAAATATATGACATGATATGATACGATATAATATAATTTATATTTTTAATATATAAACACACTTGAAATTTTCCATAATTTACATGTATCTATAGTTATAGTTAATTTATTATATTTAATATATTAAAATTAAAATATTTTAATCTTGTCAATATATAATTAAATTAAATAATTTTAAATAAATAAAAGTTTAATCTTTAAAATGTAAAAATATATCTTGTAAAATTATAATATGATAACTTATTATATGATATACAATAATTTTAATAATTTCCTAACATAAAATATATAATAATGGTCCTCTTACGCATAATGATGCTATTCTTAGGACTACACAATATAGGAGAACCCAAGAAAGTCACCTAAAAATTCTACTGTGCAGTATTGCACTGCTTTGTGCTGAAAGAAAGGCCTCATCTGGTTCTTTTACCCTCCACTGGACAAAGCATCCAACTTTGCAGTAGTTCAAAAGCCATTTTAGAAACACTGGTCCTAAAGACCATGTAAATTGAATTTTGAATGTGATGACTAGAGATAGCCTCAGTGTGAGAGAAATGAGGGGATCTTTTCCACAGTTATTGTTAACCATCAATTCCATGTCTCAAGTGTCAGGTCTCCCCTGATTTTGGTAACATTTTAAAAAGTAATAATTAATAAGAATATTAGCAGCTGATTTGGAAGCAAACCCAAATAGAAGCTAAATATGCTCCCCACAAGTCAAAATCCAGGATTTGTTTCTTTTGTCTTTATATCCCAGCATCTGGATCATGGTGGACTCTTAATAAATGTTTATCTGATTAATAGATGAAATAATGAAAATTCAGCCTGATCCTTTTTGCATTTTTGTCTAACCTAAGAGTAGGACAGTGAAGATTCCATCTTCTTATCCCATTGAGAAAATGTCCGATAAGACAGAATCAAAAGCTCTTACTCATCTGACCTCACTCTTATCTATTAGCCGTGTCACTCAAATAGAAAAACATCTAATTGTTTTGACATGAGCTTTTCTTAACCAGATTTTGTGGATTTTTCCTGATTCCTTGTCTCTTTCATATAAATGCTTTATAAATCATTTTCCTCCTCCTTTTCTTTGGGAAAATATATGTTCTGTTTAATACCTTCCTTAGTTGGTTCACGTGCCTGACTCCCATCACATGTGGGCCACTATGATTTTCTGACCAGATTTGCCTTTTTTTTAAAAGAGTTGAATTCATTCAAAGTCATTTCATTTAAAGTCTCTTTTTCAGAAAGATATACTAGAAAATTGTTTGTTTTTACTTTTTCAGCAATTCTCCTATTATTTCTTTGCCATTTGTGAACCTGTGGTCTTCTCTATCAGGTTTTGTATTTCTGAGTCAATAAATCATTTGTTATTTATTATATATTTGTTTGTTATTGTTGTTCATTTTTGTCGTATCATTTTCAGTCACGTTCAACTCTTTATGACTCCATTTGGAATTTTCTTGGTAACGATACTAGAATAGTTTTGTCATTTCCTTCTTTAGTTCATTTTACAGATGAGGAAAGTGAGAAAACAGGATTAAGTGACTTCCCCAGGGTCACACAGCTAAGTTTCTCAGGCTAAATTTGAACTCACAAAGATGAATTTTCCCAACTCCAGACCCAGCACTCTATCCACTACACCATTTGTTTGCCATAAACATTTATTAAGAGCTTCCTGTGTACCAGACAATTAGCTAGGTGCTGATTAAAGAAATAAGAAAGTGAAATTTCCTGTTGTCAAGGAACTCATAGTCTTATGGAAGAAAAAATGAACATGCAAATATATAGGTTTATTCAAGGCATGCATAAGCAGATGGAGGTTACATTGGAGAGAAAAGCTATACTGTGTATTAGAGATCAGGGCAGTCTTATACAGAAGGTAGCACTTGAACTAATGCTTAAGGAAAATTTAATAAATGCTTATTGAGTGATCAAGAACCTATCCCCATCCTTTAGGCATTGGTGTATAACCTAATGGTGCAATGATCCAGCTTCCATCATCTTACCTTATTGATAAAAAGACCCCAGGAGAGAGAATCAACAACTCTTACTCATTTTACTTTCACTTTTATCTATTAGACATGACTCTCTTGAACAGGGAGACATTTAACTCATCTTAAGGGTTCCAAGAGCTGGCTACAATGAAGGCAGCACATTCCAGGAATGGGGAACAGCCAGTGCAAAGATATAGAGATGAGAAATAGACCCTGAAGGTCCATTTCAACATCGAAAAAAACCCAGTTCAATTCTGGGGCCCCTAGAGACTTAATCTTGGTAGTCCTCAGTGACTCTCATTTGGTTCAGACTTTGAGGGGCCCTATAAAATCGGCTTCAAGCATTCTGACCTTATTCCTTTCAATATACTCTAGATTTCTCCCCAAAATGGCCAAATTCCCCTAATTTCTCAAACTTGGCCTTATTCAAATTCACTGTTGCCTGGGAGTGTCAGAGCTCTTGGGTTTCAGGTTTCAGGGTGTGGTACCATTATATTTAGCAAACTCTTTTATTAGACCACCTTTCACAGGACCATAGATCTAGAATTAAAAGATTTCTTGTCCAACTCTCATTTTGCCGATGAACCCAGAAAGATTTAGTGACTCACCATGGTCACAACAGATAAGTGCTGAGGCTGAGTTTTGAACTGATATCCCCTGACTCTAAATCTCATGCTCTTTCTACTGTGCTCTGCTGCTTCCTGGTGCTAGATGAGCTGTAAGGATAGAAGGATGAGCTTCCATGGGATTTATTACAAGGTAGAAAAGCCATCAGAGTTTTTGATTGCTAAGCAGCCAATAGGCACAAATTTGACTTGGACCAATTCAGCTCTTTCAACTGTTTCTCTCGTTGAGTGCCTGAGTTTCTTATCACTGATAATGAATACTCTGGTTTTCAGATCAATATTGGTTTTGTTTAAGGAGTTAATTTTTTAATGCTTTCCCTCCATTTTATATTCATCAGGTAAGTAGAAGGCATAAATGTTTACTATTTTTGTTGGTGTTACTCTTACCAATACTTTAGATATCAATTTTAGGTTCTCAAGTAGAATATTGTGTTGCTTCAAGCATTGATTATACTTTTCCCAGAATGATCTGGTTGGCACAAAACCTGATTAATCTATCATTTGTCACCTATTTTGTTAAGAGAATGACCTGGAAAATTATGAAAGTGAAGGAGTTCAGGGATTCAGCAGTCATCAGCAATTTAACAAACATTAAGTTCCTATTCTGTGTAAGGTCATTGTGCTAGGAACAGAGGATACCCAGATAAAAACAATAAATTTCCTGTTCTTCAGGTGCTTAAAATTTCATGAAGCACTTTATGCACACAGATAAGTATGATGTAAGGTTAAGTGAAATTAAAGCAATACTTAATGCAAAGCAAAAGGGAATTGGGAAAGATCAGAAAATTGGTGTGATTGGGAAAGGGCACAGAGAGGCTTCATAAAGGAGATGACAATAAGTGAAGATGAGGAAGGAAAGTTTTCAAGCATGGAAGATATCTTGTCATCTGAGTGGATCTGAGAGGATGGGGAAAAAAGAAGAATCAGAATTCAAATTCAGGCAGTTAAGAAGAGGGCATTAGTATCAGCAAAAGTAAAGAAGTTGGGTAAAAGGTTTAGAAGAGAGAATTATGAGTTCGGTATTAGATACATTGAGTTTGAAAGGCAAGCAGAAATGTTTAGCAGAAAGTTGGAGAGGCCAAGGAAGCTATTGGGTCCAAATATATACATATATATATATATATATATATATATATATATATATGGATCATCTCTAAAAAGAAGGTAATTAAACTGATGGAAATGGACGTGATGATCAAGAAAAGGAAAGAAAAGAGGACCAAAGACAGATCCTCAGAAAATGAATTTAATATTAAGGGATGGGAGAACAACTGACAAAAGGAACTGATTACATAAAAAAATTAAACATTCCCAAATTACTTCTTTCTTGTTTCTTTTTAACCCCTTACCTTCTGTCTTAGGATCAGTTCTATAGAAGAGTGGCAAGAGCTAGGCAATCAAGGTTACATGTCTTGCCCAGGGTCACACAGCTACAAAATATCTAAGGCCAGATTTGAACCCAATGGTGTTCTATCCACTGTGCCACCTCCAACTTTTTTCAACTGTTCTTCATGTGGCATGGCCTCCACACCATCCATTCCCTGACCCAGTTGCTGGAATACATTTCAATTTGCCAATGTCCTTCTGAAGATGCTGCTCCCAAATACAGAAGCCAAAAATGTCAGCCTTTCTACTTTTGTTTTTCATCATCAACTTTAGCTTGTTTTTCTTTAGTAATGAAAGTGAATGCAGAAACACTATAAAAGCCCTTTGGAAATGAGAAATGGGAAGTGCTGTCATTATCTGGAGTTCATAAATGGTATAAAATTAACATCCAAAAAACATCCCCATGTGTGTTTTTTAGTTGCCTTTTTCTATATTGAGACAGCACCACCTCCTCCCCCTGGGGCAAAAATCAAAGGGACCTATAAATAGGTTGCAGACTTCACATGCAGGGTTTGTGCAGCAAAGTCTTCATTTTAATATACACAAAGGGAATATAGAGGGCAGGAAACGCCACTCTCTAATTAAAACTGAGCTCTTGGTTTGGTTTCACTTGGCAAATCAACATGAAAAAACAGAATTTGAAGTATTGAGCTCTTAAAGGTAGACCCACTATACCTGGGGACCACTAGGGCTGAATTAAGTGCCCCCCAAAAAAATTCTTGTAGTATAATAAAATACCAAATGACTATCCCCCCCTACTCATCAAGCTTCCTCTGAAATTCTTGAAAATGTACATTGCAATAGTAGATAGAGCATAGGACAAAGAATCAAGAAGATCTGGATTCAAATATTGCATCAGATTCTTACTATCTTCTCTGGTCCTTGGTTTCCCCATCTGTAAGAGGAGAATTAATAAGAGCATTTACCTCATACAGTTATTCTGAGGATCAAATTAAATAATAGGTGTAAAGAGTTTTTCAGACTTTAAAGTACACAGTGGATAGTGCTGGACCTGAAGTCAGAGAAACTCATCTTCTTTAGTTCAAATCTGGACTGAAACTTACTAGGTATGTGACCCTGGGCAAGAGATTTGACTCTGTTTGCCTCAGTTTCCTCATCTGTAAAATGAACTGGAGTAGGAAATGGCAAACCAGTCCAGTATCTTTGCCAAGAAAACTCTAAGTGGGGTCACAAAGAGTCTGACATGATTGAAATAATTTAATAATAATTTATTGTTATATAATTAGCCATTTGAAGCATAAAAGAGGAAGCTACAAACCCTTAATGAACTGGATTCTGCCACTGACAATTTCAAAGAATTCAGTGACTGTGCCTAGTCTCCTCGGTGCCCAAACTCAAGCGAGGTCCGATTTGGGGCGACATGGCCAAATGGAAAGGGCATTTTGGAATCAGGACCTGGCTTCCTACCTGGCTCTGCCTCTTGCTACTTGTGTGACCTTTGGACAAATCATTCAATATCTCTAGACCTTTATTTCCACCTTTGTAAAATGAGGAGTTTTGGACCCATTGTCCTTGATGGCCTTTCCAAGCTATAAATATGGAAGAGGGACTCAATTCATTCTGCTTGGTCCTCAGAGGCAGAATAAGAACCAAGGCATGACAGTTTCAGGGAAGCAGATTTCTACTTCCAATTAAAGAAAACTCTCCTATCAGAGCCACAGCAAGTGTTAGAGGCTGAGGAAGTGGTGGGCTCCCCCTTCACTAAGGCTTCTAAACCGTAGCTTTATGACCACCTTTTAGGGAAGGTAGTGGTCCAGATGATCTTGAAGTCCCTTCAAAGTCTGTGATTCTAACTCACTAAATCATCTTATCCTTTAGAAGACAGATTAATGGGATGAGGAAATGAGATGCAATCAAGAAGGCAGGAATACTGGGATTGACCACTCTCCAATAAAGGTTTAGTTAGGCAGACTTAGGCAGTCCAGACAGGGTGGCTATTTTTAAACCTCCTTGTCCTGAGGCACAGGCCAATATTGGACGACAACCAAATGAAAAATCAATCAACAAACCTTTCTTTAAGTGGCTGCTATTTTCCAGGCACTTTAGTTGGTGCTAAGGAGACAAAAAGAAAGAATGAAGCAAGTAACCAGACCTAATCTTCCAGCCAGGAGAATGAAGGGGGCAACCTGCTCTTGACCCAATAAAAGAAGGCAAACAAACTCTCACATTCAGCCACTGCTGGTAGGGCAGGGAGGAAGCATCTGGAGGTCAGTTAGATGACTTTTCCAAAGCTATAAATTACATAATCACTCTTAGCCATGCATAGTAGTAAGCCATGCCTACAGTCAGAAGGGAAATTGTGTGTGGGTTCTGGAAATCCAATACTACCAATCAGGCAATAAATAAACAAGCATTTATTAGTGCCTACCATGTTAAGGAGCTTTTCTAAGGAAAAATTCATAGCTAAAGCCCTAATTGGGGACACAGAGGGAGAGAATGGGAGGGGGAGCCACAATTTCCTCTTATATTACTATAAGCCCAATTTTAAATTGTTATGTGAAAAAGTGAGCACAGAGTCTAACCTCAACAACCTCCTTCTTTGTAATTTATATCTTAATCTTGTATGTATAGTGAACCAATGAACCAATGGAGTCCTCAGAACACATTTTTAAAAATAAGTTTTTATTGAGGTTTTTTAAATAATAACAGTTTTCCCTAATATCCCTTATCCTCTCCCTCTCAAAGATTTGTCCCATATAACAATTAGTAATTTTTAAAGAGAAAAATGGAAGAGGAAACAAAATCAGCATAACTATTGAATATATCAAGTCTAAAAATATGTACAATAAGCACTGCTTGTGGATCTCCCACTTCTGAAAAGGGTGGAATGAGAGCATTTTATCATATCTCTTCTTTGGAGCCATGCCAATTCTTTAAGACTTTACAACAAAATAGTCCATGTTGGAGGGACTGTGGAAAGATGGGCACACTCAGGCACTGCTGGTAGACCAGAGAATAAGTACAATATTTTTGGAATCATGCAAATAAAATAATTATAATGTTCATACTCTTTCACCCCAAAATTCCGTTATGAGGCTTTTAGAAAGTCATTGATAAGGTAGATACCAAAGTATGTATGTTTAACAGCACTTTTTGTGATAGCAAAGAATTGGAAACAGAAGATATCTATCAAGTGGGGAATTGATAAAAAAAAATTATGGTATATGAATGTAATTGTATATTATTTTGCCATTAAGAAATTTGGCTTTTATTGTTGCTCAGTCATTTTAGTTATGTCTGATTCTTTGTGACACCACCTGGGGTTTTCTTGGCAAGGATCTTAGAGTGTTTTGCCATTTCCTTTTCCAACTCACTTTATAGATGAGGAAATGGAGGTAAACAGGGTTAAATAACTTGCCCAGAGTTGTACAGCTAGTAAATTTCTGAGGTCACATTTGAACTCAGGTCCTCCTGACTCCATCCAAAGTTTGATGCCTTGCACCACCTGTCCTTAATAACATGGTTTCACATTTAAATAACATTTTGATATATGAAAAATCCATGAGGTATGTAAGGTTGTAGGTATTAGTATCCCTATTTTAAAGATGTGAGCTTACATAACTATGAAAGGGTAGGAATTGAACATTTCTTCTGACTCTATCCTTGCGAGCTTCTCTTGGACTTCCATGATATTTTTGAAGGATTATTCCACCCTACTGAAAAATTTGGCGCCAACACACAATAAAAGTCAAATTTTAAACTGTTTCCGTGCCTTTAGAGAGCATCCTCACCCCCATTTGAGCCCTTGAGTCACAAGGAAATACTGGATTGCATCCAGATGATGGAAGTATTTCATGACAGAAGAGTCAATGTTGGAAGGTTTGTGGGAGAGACAGACACTGGTGAATTGTTGGCATAGTTATAAATCAGCATTACCGGTTTAAAATTTGTAAAGTACTTAACAAATATTCTCATTTTGTCCTCAAAACAACCTTGGAATGTAGGTGTTATTTTAACCCTATTTTACAGCTAATAAAATTGAGGTAGACAAAAGTTAAGTGACTTGCCCAGGGTTACCCAGATAGTAATTGCCTGAAGCCAAATTTGAACTCAGGTCTTCCTGACTGAAGAGAGAAAGACTTATCTTCCTGTATTCAAATCTGGTCTCAGACACTTACTAGCCATGTTACCCTGGCCAAGTCATTTAACTTTTGACTGCCTCAGTTTCCTCATCTGGAGAAGGAAATGGCAAATCACTCCAGTATCTTTGCCAAGAAAACTTCAAATAGGGCCATGAAGAGTTGTATATAACTGAAAAATGATCTAACATCAACTCCCTTGACTCCAAGTCCAGATTTCTCTTCACTGTGACACCTAGCTGCCTCTATGAACACTTCATCATAATTATTTCTTTGTGGTCATTTGTCCTTTCTCTCTTATCACTTTTATTGATTCTTCTGTCTAATTGATTAAGAGAGATCCCAACCCTTATTAATTGATCTAAAACAAATTGATGCCAAAAACAAACCCACAAATATCTGTTGTTTGATCTAGAGAGCAATAGCTTTTTCATCAGTGTCTTTCTGACCTACAGCTTTAACTTTCTGGTGGCTGGTTCACATATGAGAATTTCAGTAAAGAACAATTAACTTGGCTAAAAAGGAAATACCTATAAAAACTGAAAGAAGGGGCAGCTAGGTGGCTCGATGGGTAGAGCCAGTCCTAGAGCCAGAAGGTGCTGAATTCAAATGTGATCTCAAACTCTTTGTTTATATGTGAACTATGTGCCCCTGAGCAAGTCTCTTAACCCCCATTGCCTATCCCTTTTCTGCTCTTCTATCTTAAAACCAACTAGAATTAATTTTAAATCCAATTAGCATTACTATAAAACCAATAGTATTGATTCCAAGATGGAAGGTAAGGGTTAAAATAAAAAGGAAAAACAGCCTTTGTTTGAGTAGTCTGTAACAAAGGAAAGATCAGCCAAAATGAGGAGAGGGAAATGTCAACTCTAATGTAAAGTTTGTGGTAATTCCTCATTTGTGAAATTGTTGGTCTCCATAGTTTCTCAGTTCCTTTTCAGATGTATATCAGAATTGTACTATAGCGATGGCTCTTCTGTCAGAAGGGTTGTTGAGAGACTCAAATAAAGTCATGGATAAGAAGCCTTTTGTAAACCTTTAGGAGTTATATAAATATGGGTTCCTGTTATTACTATGGAGTAGGTGTAGAATTAGAATTAGAATTCAGATCCTCTGACTCTTAAGACCATTAATCTTTCTGCTAGAAAACATATTACTAATTCACCAAAATCATTAAATGCCTATTCATACAAAATTAATACACATCAAAAAAAGACACTTGCATGGATCTTAACTTTCACCATGGTGATTTGATTTGCAGATAAGTATGGTGTTATATAATAGATAATAAATAAATATCCTAGAGGTACAAGTCAAGTATTATGGGACTAGGAAATCAGCAAAGGGCCCATGGGCAACATCTCTTTTGAGTTCAGCTTCAACAAATGATTAGAACATCATCAGATAAAGAACAAGATAAATGGCATTTGGGGGCAGCTAGGTGACTCAATGGATTAAGAGCCAGCTCTAGAGACAGGAGGTCCTAGGTTCAAATCTGACCTCTGACACTTCTTAGCTGTGTGACCCTGGGAAAGTCACTTAACTCCCATTTCTTACTGCACTTCTGCCTTGGAACTAATACACAATATTGATTCTAAGATGGAAGATAAAGGTTTAAAAGAAAAAGATGAATGGCATTTCAGGAAGGGCATGATAAGCATGATAAAAAGCTTGTGTATGTGTGTGTTTCTAGAGCCAAGAGTTTGTAGAGAGAACTAGTATGAGATAAGACTAGAACAGAAAGGGGGTGCCATATTGTAGCACACTTGGAATGCTATGCACTGGATTTTGATAGGCTATTGAGCAAGTCACTTAACCCTGTCTGCCTCAGTTCCTCATCTGTAAAGTGAACTGGAGAAGGAAATGGCAAGCCATTCCAGTATCTTTGCAAAAAAAAAAAGTCCCAAAAAGGGTCACAAAGTGTCATACACAACTGAAAACAACTGAACAAAAATAGCAAATCTGCATGAACAATTTACTTGAATTCTAATGGGCGATGTATGTTCTATCAAAGGACATTTGCTTGTATTTCCTGTTGGTTAATAATAATAATCCTCCTACACATATCCCAGGAAGTGATTAATCATCAAGATTACAACAACTGTCTCTTTTTCTCTGGCATATTCCATTACGTGATTGGAATTATTATTTCAATATTATCATCACTGATAGATCTTTGCAATGGATCTTGAGTATTTCTATTATTGTTTTGTTAAAAAATCTTTTCCTTTAATGTGTCTCTGGCTTGTGGATTTCTCCATTTCCAGACCCCAAATATTTCTCTTAATACCAAGAAATACCAGGCCATTTAACAATGAAAGATCTTAAACATATTAAAGTAAGTTGCAGGTGGAATTGGCCAGAAGTCTTTCAAGTTTCTCCCATTTGACATATGCGATTCTATCCCTTTGTGGTGTCTGAATGAACTCTTTGTGATTGGTTGTTGATTTCTCTTAAAAGCAATGCAAGGGATGTTTTTCATTTTTTCAGTATAAACAATCAAGCCTGCCTTCTGTGCTGCTCTAGGCAATTTTTTACACACATCAAAATAAGGAAGCCCTTGCATTCACCAATAAGTTTTTGTTCAGGGCTCCTTATACCAAGTGATGAGATCTCATCTATAAAATAAACCACCCTGAGAATGCTACAGAAATGAAAACAGGAACTTTTTATAAAGACTTCCTTTTTCTTATATGAGTCCAACAATAAAGGAATCAAGCACAAATTTGGGGTTTTGGGGGTGGAGGGAGAGGGCTAATTGTGCTTATTGTGTATTGATGCTAATATTTGTGATGGGGCCAAAAGGGGAAACAAAGAGAGAAATTCTATGCAAACATAGGTTTCCTTTACCCCAGATACACAGAAAACTTGTTTGGCAAAAACTCAGACCACAGAAACTCCCATTCAGTATTGTTCCTTCCCCATACAACTCCTAGCCCATAAAAGAAGCCTGGCATACTCATTACCAATCCTGGCATATTTTTTCATAAACTTAACACTTTCTCTTTCCTTGCTTCAGAAAATGCTTTCACAAGTTTTCTGATTGTTGATGGGTTTGTTGATGAAAAGGTTGTTTGTTTTGGGGTTTTTTTTTTTGCAACAAACCTTTTTTTTTTGAGGGTAAATCCATTCTTTGGAAGTTGTGTTTGGGAGATTTTTATTTTGATCATGTATTTAAAATGAAGCTTTACAGGGAAGCTAGGTGACTCTGTGGATAGAGAGCCAGGCCTGGAGATGGGAAGTCCAGGGTTCAACTCTGGCCTCATACTTTCTACTTATATGATTTTAGACGAGTTACTTAACTGCCATTGCCTGGCCCTTACCACTCTTCTGCCTTGTAACCAATAATTAAGCATCAAATCTAAGACAGAAAGTTTTTTTGTTTGTTTTTGATTTTCATAAAGTTTTCGTATAAAGCTAAAGATTTTTATTTGTAAAGGACATTCTTATTTTAGAGTTAAATCATAATTAATCAATGATCATGGGATCACAAATTAACAGCTAACAGCTAGGAGGCAGCTAAGTGGTTCAGTTGATTGAAAGCCAGGACTAGAGACGTGGGTTCAAATCTTGCCTCGGACACTTCCTAGCTATGTGACCCTAGTCGAGTCCCTTAGCCCCTATTGCCTATCTCTTATTCTTCAGCCTTTGAACCAATACATAGTATTGTTTCTAAGACAGAAGGTGATTAAATTAATTAAAAACCAGAAGGCATCTCAACTTAAAGAAATTAAATGACTTTCCTAAGGTCACACAGATCGGACAGATCAATGGTGGGATTTTGAACCCAGGTTCTAAGCCTTTAAATTCAACATCCAATTAACCATGTTTGCTGCCTAGAGTATTATTTATATGCTGGAAGAGTATGGATTGTCCCACAATGGAAGCATTATTCAAATGGAAGAATCTGAGCTCCATTTTCTTTCTCTCCAACTCATATGAGAAATAAAATATACCTGGAAAGAATGGATAAGAAAGTTGAAAAGAAAGTCCTTGACCTGTTTTCATCTGAACTAGGGGAAAAAAATGCTTTCATTTGTATCCATAAATTCCACTACCCCCACCCCCACTCCCACCATGCAGTTCCCCACTCACACCCCTCTTCCAATGAATACTTATGACTCCAGACTTGAAGCTTTGCGCCATTTCTAAATTGGCTTTCTCTTCTCCGTAGTGAAAACAGTTGTATAATGTTTGGCAACGAGTGAATGAAAACACAGATGTACAAGCCAGAGACTTGCGAAGTGTAGGAATAAGAAAAACCCTTCTTCAGTTTGAACCAAAGAACTTAATCACAATGAATTGTAAACACAATTTGATTTCTTAAATGAGGAAGGGGGAATCACAGCATTATCAGAGTTTCTCCGGTCCATCCATCCATTATTCAGCCGCTCAGAGAATTCCTCGTGAAATTGAGCCAGGAAATTGACTGGGAGGTCAGAGTGGGGGGGATATTCTTGGGTCAGACTCAGACACAACTGGTGGTCGAGTTTGAATGGTGGCTCCATTAGCTTCAGAAGTTAATGTGTTGAAATCTGAATGTGCGTTTCAGGCTAAATCTGGATCTAATGAAGATTTTTAATGGCAACTTAAATCATTGTTCAATGAAAGAAAGAAAAAATTACAACTTAAAAAAGTTTCCAGTTCAGGTTTAAATTCCTGGATGTGTCATTATATTTGTTGTTATAAAGTTATAATGAAAATTAAAAATAAAAATTAATAATGAACTACTATAAATTATTTCTATAATATAGAATAAATATATAAATTATATTAATATCATAATGGAAAATTCCTCATTGAGACATGGAGATAATCCTGGGTTCCTGAAGACATTTAAGAGAAGTACAAATGCTGACAAGTCCTCCTAAACCCGAAGGTCTTTGGGTAGAGGCCTTATAGTGTTTGTTGTCTCAGTCCAAAGCCACATACGCTGAGGCTAAAGGACTTTTCCAAGACAATCTTGCCAACTATAGGGAGCTGTAGAGAGATGAAGGACCAATGCCAACAAAATTTCAAATGCTCCAAATTCAAATCCTTAAAAATCCAAAACTTTTTTTTTTTCCAGAAAGAAAGTGATTTAGAATCAGGTTCCTAAAATTTTCCTCTACTAAAGATAATTGTTGAGAGAGACCGAGGTCAGCGGAGGAGCAGGAATAAGCATTTATGGAGTGTCTACTGTGTGCCAGGCACTATTCTAAGTGCTTTACAAATGTTATCTCATTTTTTAAAAATCCTGACCACCTGCCCTGGAATCAATACTGTGCATTGGTGCCAAGACAGAAGAGCAGTAAGGGCTAGGCAATGGGGATTAAGTGACTTGAGCAGGATCACACAGCTAGGAAATGTTTGAGGTCAGATCTGAACACAGGAATTCCTACCTCCAGGCTTGGTTTTCAGTCTACTGAGCCACCTCTTTGCCCCCAATATTATCTCATTTGATCCTCATAACAGCCCTGGGAGGTAGGAATTATTACTATCAACATTTTACAGTTGATGAACCTGAAATAAATAGAGCTTCAGTGACTTGTCCAGGGCCACATAACTAATAAGTGTCTGCGGCTAGATTTTATCTCAGCTTCTCCTGATTCCAGGTTGCCTTGGAAGAAGGAGGAAAAGGAGGAGAAGAAGGGAAGGGAAGAGAAGAGAAGAAAACAAAAGGAAGGAAGGAAGGAAGGAAGGAAGGAAGGAAGGAAGGAAGGAAGGAAGGAAGGAAGGAAGGAAGGAAGGAAGGAAGGAAGGAAGGAAGGAAGGAAGGAAGGAAGGAAGGAAGGAAGGAAGGAAGGAAGGAAGGAAGGAAGGAAGGAAGGAAGAAAATTTAAAGCATTTTTAGATGCACATAAGATAACAGAGGAAGACCAGAAGGAAACATAAACAAGCAGGTCAGCTTTGAAAGGCAAAAACAAGATTTACAGAATACAGATTTGCAGTTTCACATATAACCCCTTTTTTCTGTTCTACATTGTATATGGAAACATTCATTTTATAAAGTTTGTTGGTATTGAGTGGCTGAAAAAAATAAAGTAAATCTTTATCATTGAGCCTCTCTTTATGTAACTAGACTAGTCCTTGGACAACAAGTATATGAACCATAACCAGAACAATACTCAATACTCTCAAACACAGTTTTCTTACCTATAAAATGGGTATAATAATGCCAACCTCACTACGTTGGTGTGGATATCAAGTGAAAATATATATAAAGCACTTTGCAAATGTTAAAGTGTTTATAAATATTAGCTATTGGCTATATTATAATATATCCATATATCAGGATATGTCATATATTAATGCAATGTATATATAATATAGTAATGTAATACATTATATTTTATTAACATATATATTAATATGATAATATACTATATTATGATGAAGCATTGGTATGGGACTTTTGTTAAGGCAGTAAACAAATAAGTATATGATGAGAGTTTAAAAATCAGCTACAGAGAGTTGTTGAATTTTAAGTCATTTTTGATAGAAATATTTCCCCTTAAGAACTGTTTTCTAATGCTTTATAGATTCATCCCAAATGGAAACCATCTAGCTCACTTCCTTCATAGCCTGTCTCCTAAAGATCTGATGTAGGTTTGCTAGTAAACCACTTACCATTCACTTGCAATCATGTTCATCTTTGCTCATTCTTGGCCAGATCCCTCTCTTTGTTAGCATTTCCACAGCTTTAAAGATTAATAAATACTAAGATCACATACTCCGAAAGTCCTATGTAGCAACTATCCTTTTCCATGTCAGACACCTAGCAACAGAGTCTGAACTGGAATACTTATATTGTCACTAAGATAAATGAGATTTCTAGCATATACCCCCAAAATCAACTATAGGCTTCCTTTGTCAGATTTATGACATTATTTCACATTCCTATATAATCTATCCCTCTAATCCCTCAGGCTATTTATGAAATGCC
Organism: Monodelphis domestica; assembly: GCF_027887165.1. Classification (NCBI taxonomy): domain Eukaryota; kingdom Metazoa; phylum Chordata; class Mammalia; order Didelphimorphia; family Didelphidae; genus Monodelphis; species Monodelphis domestica. The sequence goes on from NC_077234.1 coordinate 63,944,662, forward strand.
TTTAAACAATTCACGTTTCTTGATCCTATCAGACCATCTCTCAAACTTGGATTCTTGGAATAACTAATAATTCTTGTCATCAAAATAAGTAACCATAAACTATGCCTTTTAGAAAATAAAAAAGAACAATTGACGGATTATTCCCCCTTAGCTTGTATAGACTGATCTGGAAAGATGCCTTCCATTTGGGGGTTTTAGTTTGGGTTAGGGGTTGGGTTTTTTCTGTCCTTTTAAGTTTTCCACTCTATTCTGAAATATTCTATTTTTTCAGCTGCACTCATGATTACCATCTTTCCTCCTTTCTAAAGGAAAAGTCATGGCATTAAAATATTAAACTAGTTAATAAAAGATTCATTCATTCACCACATATTTATTAAGTGTCTATTACGTGGAAAGGCTTGCACTATATTTGGCATGCTCTGTTTTAAAAGGCTTGACTCTCTGGGGGTGAAATTGAATCTCCCTATACTGTTGGCATCTGAATGGAAACTGGAAATGCAAGATTCAGAGTATATATGCAGTGTGGTACACTGATGGAACCACAGACTCTAGGTTCAAAAGCTGGCTCTGTGACTTAACACTGGATGTACCTGTTCTTCTTGTTCAGTTGTGTCTGACTCTTCATGACCCCACTTGGGGTTTTCTTGGTAAAGATATTGAAGCCATTTGCTGTTTCCTTTTCCAGCCCACTTTACAGAGGAGCAAACTGAGGCAAACAGTTAAGTGACTTGTCCAGAGTCATCCAGATAGTAAGTTTCTAAGGCTGGATTTGACTTTGGTCTTCCTTTTTCCAGGTTTAGTGCTTTATCTACTGCACCACCAAGCAGTCCCACCCAATGAGAGTCAATTAATCTCTCTGAGCCTCAGTTTCCTTAATTATTGTTTCTAACTTCACATCTATGGTATATATGATCCTTTCTCTATAGTCATAGCCACAACCCTAATTCAGTTCCTCAATAGGTCTTACCTGGATTATCAGCATACCCTTCTAATTGATCTCCCTGCCTCTCAAGTCTCTCCTCACCCTGATTCATTTTCTACTCAGCTTCCAAAGTGATTTTCCTAAAGCACAGTTCTGACCCAATCATCCCCTACTACTCAGTAAACCTCAGGGGCTTCTATTACTCTCAGGATAAAATAAAAACCCTTTAGTTCTATTTTAGAATTGATACTAAGTACCATTTCCAGGGCAGAAGAGTGAGAAGGGGTAGGTAATTAGAATTAAGTGACTTGCCCAGGGTCACACAGCTAGGACGTGTCTAAGGCAATATTTGAACCCAGGACCTACCCTGTCCAGTCCTGGTCCTCTGTCTACTAAGCCTAGCTGCCTCCTTAGGGTTGTTGGTTTTTTATCCCCCTCCAGTCAATCTGTGACCCAAAAACACTAGCTTATCTGGAGTTCCTCCAACCAGATCCTCCACTCCTTGTCTCTGGAAGGCTGGAATCTTTACCTCCTATTCCTACCTTACCTGGAGCTCTTCACATCTACACTCAAACCCCATTTGCTGCAGAAGGTCTTTCCTGATTCCCCCCATCTTCTAGTGCCTTCCTCTCTGAGATTACCTTCCATCTATCCAGCATCCATCTTGCCTGTGCCTAGTTATTTATGTGCCATCTTCTTCATTAGACTCTGAGCTTCTGAGGAACTCCACTTGGATCTGTTTTCATGACCCAGCACTAGGCATGGTGGCCATCATTGCTAAGTATTTAATAAATACTTTTTAAAGATTTGATTGGATCTGAAGGTTTGGGTCCAGATGACCTGTGAAGTCATTTCAGGTTCTAAGCCAGGAACCTTGATTCTTTCAAGTTTGGGCTCCCATCGATAGGAAGCCCAGAATCTAGGGTTACTCAATGGGACTCTCAAGTCTTCATGGTTTAGTAGCCTCAGCCTCTACAGGCTCCTCTTCTGGATTATTTAGAAATGATCCCATTTGTGTGAAAACTCCATCCACTGATGAAATATAAGTAACTGGCCTGAAATGTGTATTCTAGGAGCCTTCCTTTGGGACATTTTGGGGGATTTAAAGCTCTTTACAACCTTGTGCTTCCCTACATTTACTCTCATAGATTAAAATATGTGATAGGGGTAGCTAGGTGGCTCAGAGGACAAAGAACCTGGACTTGAAATACAAGGTCCTGAGTTCAGATTTGATCTCAGATACTTCTTGGCTGTGTGACCCTGGGCAAGTCACTTAACTACAATTGTCAATCCCATACCATTCTTCTGCCTGAAAACTGATACTTATTATTGATTCTAGGACAGAAAGCAAGGTTGTTGTATTTTATGATAAGTTCATAGACTTGGAGCTAGAAAGGCTCTGAGAGCCTATCTAATCCAGGGCCCCTCATTGGCCTTTTATATAGAAATAGAGGGATAATAAAGTTAAGTAACTAGCCCAGAAGGACACAAGTCAAAGAGCCAGGATTTAAATCCAAATTCTCTGGCTCCAAATCTAGTTGTATTTTCTTTCTTCTACTCCTCCTCTTCTATAACTTATAGAACAGGGGTCTTCTAGAAAATGTTTAACAATTAGCTCTCTTAGGGGTTAAAGTAGGCATGCCACATTTTAAAGTTTAATCAGTATTATTAACATTTTCTCCATCACTTCCTTAATACTTGACAATTAGCACTACAATTGTTTGGTCATGTCCAACTCTTTGTGACCTCATGGACCAGAGTGTTTTCTTAGCAAGGACACTGGATTGGTTTGACTTTTCCTTCTTCAGTGGATCTTTTTGTCAGGCAATCAAAGGTTAAGTGACTTGACCAGGGTCCCATAACTACTGTCTAAAGCCAGTTATGAACTCAGATGTTCCAGATCCCAGCCTCAATTGCTCTTAACCACTGAACCACAACTGTCTCTATTCTTTACAACAATAGATCAAGTCTTTATTTATAGCATTTGCCCATTGCTGAAGGTGTAAATGCTCATTCCAAAAATTTAACAATCAGCTTTTGTGAACCAATTCAAACTGGCTCCATTACATCCCTACAGAATTATTCAAATTATACCCATGAAGTTGGAGACTTACCAGACTTGAGAGGAGAGAGACTAGGAAAAGTCGTGTTTGATCTTTTCCTCACTGAAACAGATTGGAGCATGCTCCATGCTGGAGAGAAACTTTAGGGAAAAACTGATGCTCTGAAACATCTGGAATGGAATATGCCCTAAAACAGCTGGGATGGAGTAAAGCCTGTAAAGTCAAAACATCCAAGACAGGCAGATAACACGATTGTCTTGAAGTGAGTAGAGCAGAATGGTGACTCAAGAACATGAATTTATAATAGGCTGGGTCAACTTGGTTTCTGGACAAAAAGGAACTGTTGTCTTAATTATAATAGCACTTAACGATCTTAGAGAGAGCATGTGGGCTGTGACAAAGAACAGAGAATAAGTTTCTAGGCAAAGCATTTTCCAAATACCATTACAGGGAAGGAGAAATCTTCATGGTTTTTGGAAAGCATTCTGGATTCCCTCTAAGATAGTCAAAATAAGCCTTAATTAACCAGAGCATACTTATCAGAGCTGATGTTATTTTTCCTCCCAGGGCTCCAGTTTTAGGAAGAAGAGGCAAATCACAAGAAAAGAGGATCAGATCTGGCATTTTTTTCAATAAAACAATGTTTAGAGAATGTCCAGGGAGTGGGGGGTGGCAGCCATTGAAAATTCAGCTCTTGAGTCCCACTCTTTCTGAAGCTGAAGCCCTGGACAATGAGGATGGATATTCATAACTATAACCCTGAGGCCCTGAAAGACCTTCAGTTTTCAATGAGGCTGTCTCTACAGGAGAGCGAAACAACCATATAATTGCACAAAGCTGGCTCAGTTTTGTTAAACTAACAAACTCTGAATATCTGGTCCCATGCTATAGAGTGGAAGGGACCTCACCGATCTTTTATCTATCCCTCCCTCATTTTATAGATAAAGAAACTGAGGTCCAGAGAGCCTGACATGCCCAACATTACATCTTCTCAAATGCATTATGACTCCTTTCTATTTTATTCCTCCAAGCATCCCAATTTCCTTACCTCTTTTTTCTAGACCATCCTTCTGTCCTTTTTTCTCCTAGGCTCACGTCTTCCTTCCTCTCTTCCCCTATCCTGATTTACTCATTTCTGTGTAAAATGTATCTATATCTATATATATATATATATATATATATATATATATATCTTTTTTAAAACAATCATTTCTCAATATACTAAGCCCCAATCTGTGTAATTTTCTTCATAACAAAGAAAAAGTTAAGAAAACTCAGCCAATGGAACAAGCATGCTGTTGAGTTGTCTCAGTCATGTTTGACTCTTCATAGACCCCATTTGGTTTGGTTTTTGTTTTTTTTGGCAAAGATATTGGATCATTTTTACATTTCTTTCTACAGCTCACTTTATAGATGATGAGACTGAGGCAATCAGAGTTAAGTGACTTGACCAGGGTCACACAGCTAGTAAGTGTCTGAAGCCACTTGAACTCAAGAAGAGGAGACTTCCTGCCTCTAGGTGAAGTTCTCTATCCACTGCACCACCTAGCTGCCCACAACACAATTCACTCTTCTAGTCCCCTGACTCTGAAAAGAGGAATGTACAAGCAAGGTTGGTCAGTGCAATGCTTCTCTTTTTCCTCTCTTCAAGGAGCCCTGATTTCCTCCTCTCACCAAACCATCTGTTTCCCAAAGGTGAGCTGACTACTGGAGAGGTTTTCAGGTTGGGAGGTTCCAGAATGGCTTTCATCCTTCCTGCATTAGCTCCAGAGAGGTTATTCAGACCCTCTATTTCTAAATGAAGTCTCCTTTGTTTTCTGAGAAATTTTCTCTTTCTCTCTATGTCAGCAAAACATTTTGTAAGCATTAACTGGAAAAATAACATTCTTCTTCCCTTATAAAACATTGCATCTTCTATATATGTATATATTCATAATTTTAAAGCTAGTAAGGAGTAAAGAGGTCATCTATTCACACCCCATCCTTGTACACAAAGTAAATGAGACTTTTGGTTCTAAATGACAAATTTGAAATTTGAATTCAGGTCTTCCAGTTCTAAATTGAAGACACTTCTAAGATATGATATAGAAGACATCTTTAGATTTAGAATCCCCTCTTTTGCTATATAGATCTTCACATATTGTCATCCTTCTTTTTCCACATTTTTGCTAGGTTTGGGGGGTTTGGGGCTCAAGAGCCATTATGTTAGCATTGACATTAGCCAAACACTCTTTCCACTAGCAAACATTCAGCTTTGTGTCTTCATTTAGGGTTTAACACATATTTATTGATTAATACAAATTATCTAATTAAAATATAAAATAACAGTGTTTATAATATCATTTTATTAAAGCTATTTTATTTAACCTGTTAAATCTAATTTTTTAAAAGTTCTTTTTCTCTTTTTTGTTAGTTCCTTTGGGTAAAGTCAAGAAAAGACACTTAAAAACAGCATGTTTCTTATAATACAATAGGGAAACTGAAAAACTATATATAAATTAAATGCTCTAAAAAGAATGAGAGTTAGTCACTGAGGTCAGAACAAAGAGAATGAGATAAAAGCAGGAGATTTGGCTTAAATATGAGGAACATCCTTCACAATTAGTCATGATTAAGTAATGAAAGAAAAGAGGAGGGGAATTGGTGAATAACTAGTGCTGAGGCCAGATTATGCATGAGTATATCTGGGATGATTCAGGGTGATTAAATTAGCCCTTCCATGACATGGAGAAATTGAATAAATAAACTAAATGCTACTTCTCAAAAATTCAGGCATTTACAAAGAAATTTGACTTAATATTGATGGGGAACATCAAATATCCCTGAATAAAGAAGACATGATACAGTAGCCAGAGAACTTGGGTTGATATCAGCACTGCCATATGCTACCTAATGGTCTTGGAAAAGTCACTTAACTTCTTGGACTCAAGTGCCTTGACTTGAACAATGTGTGTGGGGAACTGTGGTTGGGACAGGGATGGGAAGTATAGATGACCTCTAAGATCCCTTCCAGCCCTAAATCTACGATTTTATGATAATAGCAATAATCACAAGCTGGGGCAGCTGGGTGGCACAGTGGATAGAATGCCAGGCTTAGAGTCAGGAGAACCTGGATTCAAATATGATCTCAGACACTTTCTGGCTGTATGATCCTGGGCAAATCACTTGACCCCATTTGCCTAGCCCTTGCCCTTCTATCTTAGAATTGGTTACTAAGACAGAAGGTAACAGCTTTAAAGTAATCATCATCATCATAACAAACATTTATATAGGAAACTTTTCATGTTATTTCATTTGATCCTCACAATTCATTTGATCTTCACCTTGTAAAAAAGGTGCTATTATTATCCCCATTTTCCATTTGAGGAAACTGAGGCAAACAGAGATTAAGTGATTTACTCAAGGTCACAGAGCTAGTAAAAGTCTGAGGCCAAATTAGAACTTGGTTCTTTGTGACTCCAAGCCCTGAACTCTAGACACTGCTGCAGTATGCACTTTCAGGAGCTTCACAAGAATTATGGGGCACCAGATTGAGTGCCAGATCTGGATTCACAAGGACCTGATGTCAAATCTGGCTTCAGGCACTTACTGCGTGACCCTGCACAAGTCCCTTTCCCCATCTGTGAAATGAGGATAATAGTAGATCCTATCATTTTTTGTGGTGAAGATAAAATGATGTAATAATTACAAAATATTTACAACAATGCCTAGCACATACATAGTAAGCATTATACAAATGTTAGTCATTATTATTAGAAGGAGAATAATCACCTGCTATTTTATTACACTGTAGGCATTTGGGGAGTGGAGAGAATTCAGCCCCTAATAGTTACCAGGCATAGTGGTTTTGCACTCCAAGTTCTGTATCCCTTAGCTGCCTATGATCACCAAAGGACCAGACAACCCAGCAAATAGGCTGCCAACACCAGAATAATGAAGGATCCAGAGTAGGAAGTCTCAGTCCCTCTTGCTGTCCCCCCCCATCTGAAAAAAAAATAAATCCCTTTTCTTTTCTTTTAGGCTTGCAAATTTTACAGTTCCCAGTGGTATGTGGTGAACTACAAATATGAAAAATATTCTGGAGACATTCGACATTTGCCACAGTAAGAGTCTTTTTCAGTTGATATTTTTGCCCTTTCAATGCTTACTCATGATTTGAGGTATGGTCTTTTTGGTGCATGTGTTGAGCCAGGATTGGATTAATTCATACAATTTCTGTTACCCAACTGATTAAATTACTATTGAATAAGCCTGGTGATATGCTCAGGTTTGCTGATTCCACTGTGTTCCCTGAAGTCCATCATGTGAAGGCATGAAGAAATTGTCAATGAATTTCTGTGTGACCTCTCCATTGTATGGCAGGTGATAAAGGGAATGACTATGGAACTAAGGTTCAAGCTTCTGAGTATTTTGATTTATTAAGCAATGCATGCCAATTGCATTTGATTTCATCTTTCACCCTCTACAGTTTGATATTAATTCTTGCTCTATGCCCCAAATGAGACCAAAGATTTCCAGGAACAGAATTTTCCTGGAAACATTCAGACTCTGTTGATTCCACCTTTTTCTGTCCTGAGGAAGCAAATATCATTCAAATGACATCAGTCACAAAGCACTGTGTCCTAATGTTATTAAAATCCCAGGAGAGCAAACAATTGAACAACTGCTATCTCCAAACCTCTGGTACCAGCTTAACTTGTGGAGTTGGAATACCAACAAGGGTTTAGATTATGGCACATCTTTAAGATATTATTATAGGACCATAACATCTTAAATAAAGAACTGGATGGAAATTTGGGAGTCATATAATGCAATCTCTCATTTTATGGATGAATCCTAGAGGCATTGCATGATTTGTCCAAGGTTGCACCGATAGTAAGTAGAAGAGCTGGAATTAGAATTCAGATCCTATAATTTCTCTCTCTTAAGAAAGAAATTTATTTGGAAAATCTACATAATTGATTCTACAAATCTAGAGTATACCTTGGCACAGGGACATTAAAAAGTACTCTGGATTTACAGTCAGAAAACTTAGGTTCCTTCCACAAGGCTATTAATGATAATGATAGTAATGGTGATGGTGAGGAAGAGGAAGAGAAAGAAGAGGTGGTGGTAATGATAGTGATTGTGATAATGATGAAGTGTGGTGATGATGTTGATGATGAGGATGATAATGATTATGGTGGTAGTGATGATGATTGTGAGGATGATTATGATGTGGTGATAATGATAATGGTGATAGTGATGGTAATGATGATGAAGATGGTAATGGTGAGGATGATAATGATGGTGACAGTGATGATGATGGTAATGATGATGAAGATGGTAATGGTGATGATGATGGTAGTGTTGATGATAATGGTGATAGTGATGGTAATAATGGTAATGATGATAGTGATTGTGATAATTATGAAGATGGTTATGGTGGTGGTGGTTGTGTTCATCTCTCTCGTGTTTTTCTTTTGGGATTCAGAAATCATCTGAAGACATGTCTTTCTACTATTGTTATTCTTTTATATTTGATGCTCTGTAGATTTTCCTGCAGCTGAATGAATGATTGTTATTTGAATATTCTTAGCTCACTTGGGTAGCAAAAGGAATAACCTCTTTTTGTCCCCCTATGGTTTTTCATTTATTCTACTAGGTTTCTATATTTTGAAACACTAGAGATGGCCTCCATTCAGATGGCCCTTCTCACTCCTCCTTTGCTTTGGGAGAGTTTGAAGTGATCATTAATTGATGAATTAGGAACTACAATATTGAAATCCTGTCATAATCATATAGCATCTTTTGTTCAACATTTCATTCCTAAATAATAGAAAAAAGGATAAGAGTCCAAAGTGGAAATTGTGTGAGGGTTTTTTTTTTCATTTGTTTAGGGGTTTTGCCTGAATATTTTTTGTCTGGAACATTGCAATAACTTCATAAAAGTTTTCCCTGCCTCGTGTTTCTACCTTCTCCTATCTATCCTACAGACAACTGTCCAAGTGATACTCCTAAAGTATGGGTTTGATCATGTCATTCCCCTGGGCTAGAAGTTTCAATGGTTTCCTCTCTTCTGTAGTATCAAATACAAACTTGCCTGACATTTAAAATACTGACTGGTTTAAATTTTCCAACTTATTATCACCTCTCACCTACTATACTACCTAACCAAACCAGCCTTTTTGCTATCCCTCACACAAAATATTCCGTATCCCATCTCCAGGCTTTTATAAAAACTACCGCTCATGCCTAGAAAGCATTCCCTCTTCGCCTGAACCTTATGGAATCCCTAGCTTTTTTTCAAGCTCAGCCCAAGTACAGCATCCTATATTGACCCTTACAGATTCAGATACTAGTGCCTTTCTTGTTTGAGATCCGTTTTATTGACCTTGTGTTTGTTTTTACATATTTTGTGTAAGTTAGAAAGACTGAGTCCTCAATGACCATCTCCTCCTTCTCATATGCATTTCTGTTGTTTCCCCTGATAAAATGTAAGATCTTTGAGAACAGGAACTGATTCATTTTTGTTGTTTTATTTCCAGCACCATATATAGTACCTAGCACACAAAACGAACTTAAGAGATGCTTAACTGTTCCTCTTAATATATGGGTTCCTAGAACATGTATAAGGAATGAAAATTAAACCTTTGATCTTTTAAGGAAAGTTCTATCAATATAACTCAACCAAAACTCCTTCTCCCTCTAATAATTAGAGAATATTCAGTCTTAAAAGTATGCTTGATTGCTCACAAATCCTTCAATATGGATTGAGATATATTTGTTTTCCATGCTATAAACCACTGATCAGAACATTAAAAATGAACTTGGCCAAATGTCTAACCATTCATAATGAAATATAACCCTGAACTCTCCTCATCACCCTGTGTCTAAACTCACATTAGCTGATTCCATCTGGGCCCCTGATACACAGTAAATTTAAGTGAGACATTATGGCTGATCATATTCCATGAGTTCAGTTTCCCTCTTTTTTCTTCATTTACATCAAACTCCCTCATTCAGTTTTGTCACATGGCATCTATAGCAGCAAATGTAAAACCACGTTTTGTTTTGTTTTGTTTTTTTCACGAGAGGAAGACTTCCCTTTTCTAAAAATAGTTCTATATATTAGGAAGTGGTTCATCTTGAGAACAGTGTGCTTACAGCAAACAAACTGAATGCAATGTGATCCTAGATGGAGTATTTAGGGTTGCCTGTTTTCAGTAGAAACATTCCACCTTCCAGGCTCTCTCTCTATGTATTAACTTATTTGATAGCAAAATATCGAAATCCCACCCACCATCCAATCATCATAAAAAAGGATAACTTTTTGAAATGGTGAGGGGATGGCCCAGGGAAAAATAGTTTGCACCTTTTTAGTATTCAATTTCACTGATCAGAAAAGAAACTACAAGCTATGAAAACCATGGAAAATTCTTAATCTTTATCTTGTGGGAAAGAAAAAATTATTGGCTAAGGAGCAAGACTGAAATAATTGAAACAATATTTAGGGCCTTCCTTGAATGTTTCCCCCATTTAACTAAAAGCAGTTAATACCAAAAAGAAAAGGAAGTTTGCCATGGAATAATAAAATTTTCTTTAAGGAAATTTTCAGAATTGTTAGAAAATGATCACTAGAAAAAATTAAGAACATGACACTGAATATTTTTATCTCAGTTTTTCTTACAACTAGCCCAAGAGATAGGTATTATTATTATCCCACTTTACAGATGAGGAACCTGAGGTACACTTGTCCAGGATCATGCAGCTAGTAATAAACCAAATTTGAACTCAGGTTCCTGACTCAGGGTCCAGTGTTCTATCTACCATGACACCTAACTGTCTCCAGAGAATGTAAAAATGCTACCAGTTTCTTTACTATTTGAGGGGATTTATGTAGTGTTAAATTAAGGGAAATTAATTTTCATGGCATTACATAATCATTATATATTAGAGCCAGGTGAGCTTTAGGGGCAATTGAGAAAAAGCACAACTCAGAAAAATAAATTAGTTTTTTCTACTCACAGAGTTTTCCCTTCATGCTAAACAAAATAGAAAACCGTTGGTGTTTTGGAGTGGTGGGTAGAGTATTAAAATAAGCAGCTTGTTCCTTAGGCTACAGGGAGACTTGTTATCCCATGCACAAATGGCTGTGCTTGCTTTTGAAGTGGGCATGACCCAGCAACTCTAAATCTGAGCAGATGGAATTCAATTTCAAGTAAGAATAGACAGCCACCCATGCTGCTGATTCATGCCCTGACCAGTACTAAATGGGATTCTACCTACCAGAGATGGTCATGGCAGTAGCCAGTTATGAATTTAGCATGCATGACAGGCAAGAGCAGAGCAGAATCCCTTTGGCTTGTGGCATTTCCCCAGCTTTGATGCTTTTCTCATTGGGATTCCATTTTTCACATCAACTGAAGTTGCAATTCACTGGAAAGCATGGAAAAGAGAGACACTGTAGAACATTGATAGAAATTGTTAAAGAAAGACCTCATTTAAGGACGCTTCCATAGCTTTTCTAATGTTTATCTATTATTTGATTTGCATGAGTTGGGTTTATTTATTTATTAATCATTCAGTTGTATCCAATACTTCCTGACCCCATGAACCAAATACAGCATAGAGTTTTCTTGACAAAGACACTGGAAGGGCTTGCCATGTCCTTCTTCATAGGCTTACATCTAGCCATTTCTTAGTCAAAATTATATTCCCTGGCTTTGGACACACAGAGCTTTAAGGACAGGGCATCTCTGTGAGGTTTGGGGTTTTTTTCTTCTTAGAACGAGCAGTTTTCTAATTCAAGCATCTAGTGGTGCAATAGATAGATTGTGAGGCATGGAATCAGTACTCAGATACTTAGCTAGCCGTGACCCTAGGCAAATCACTTCATTTTGGTCTGGTTCAGTTTCATTGGGGTAATAATAGTATTCCAGAATTCTTGTGAAGATAAAATTATATAATATTTATATTTGTATCTAAATAAATTCTAGCTATTGCCATTATTAATAATTATAACACTATTCTCAGAAAGGTCATCAAGGCAAATTGTATATATTCTTCTGCTAACACATCCCCCATTGCATTTGTATGGTGAGGAAATAGGGGTCCCCTTACTGAGTTTCTTCCTCACTGAGTCCTCTATTCCCCAAGCACTGAAAAATCACCGAATTAAATTTCTCTAGAGCTACCCTTTAGATTAGGGGTTCTTAACATTTTTGTGTGCGGTATGTACCCCATTGACTGACTCTGGAACTTGCACTGCCTCTCAGCAGTGCCACCTCCTTTATCTGCTGTTACCGTTTCAAATATCCTTCCTAGGTATATAAAATCTAAGTACTCAAGGGGACTTAATTGCTGAACTTTAAGTGATAGCTGACCTTGTATTTCCTTTTCTTTGATCTCTTTGAGTTACAGACCTAGTAGTGGTATTGCTGGGTCAAAAACTATGCACAGATTTATAGGTCAATTTTTATAATTTTATATTATATATATAAACAATATATAATTATATATAAATATATAATTTATAATTTTATAATGACATTTTTAAAAAAGTCCAGGTCACTTAGGTCAGTTTGAAACTATCCATTTGTTTCATCCTTCCCTTCGGAAGAAGGATATAACAGAGTAACAGAATTAGAGGAATTTTCTTCCTCCTATTAGAGTACTGAAGAAGTATCCAAAGGCTTTCTGAATGCTATCAGTACCAACCAATTGTCCATTTTCAAGAAGTCTCATTCTTAGGTATTCATTCCTCTCCAGGTTCAAATTCTAATTCTCCTCATCACCATCATTCCACAATGGCAACCTCACCTTAGAAGTTCACTTTGTCCCTATAGTCTAATCCTCTGATTGACCAGGTCCTCCATCATTTAAGGAAAGTGTTCAGGACTGTCATGTCTTCATTATTCCTTGAGCTCTATTTCTGATTTTCCAGAATTCTCCCCTTCCCCACCCAGACCTCCACCCTACTTTCTTTTATTTGATGTCTTCCCCCATTAAAATACAAGGTCTTTGAGAACAGGGACTCTCTATTTGCTTACATCTGTATCCCAAGCACTTAACCTCTCTCCCTGTGGTAGAGAAATCTCTTAAGACCATAAATGAAGGAAAAGGCCCTTTAGTGGAGCAAATCTCCCAACTAGGAGCTCCTTCCCTTAATGAAGTCACAGCTCTAGTCCCTACCCTTATAAGGCTAGAAGTGGGTACCCAGAGTCTTTCCTTAACTTCCTTCATTCATCTGCCACTGCTTTATGTGCTTCAGAAGCATACCCTAGGCAGAACTCCTAAGATGCCATCATTTGGTGAATGGGTTTTCCTCCTTTTACCCCTGAAAAGAACCTTATGTTTACAGATATTAAAACTAGTACAAGGCAGTTTGCATCCTTAGGACCAGATCACCACTTCTTTGTCCTGAGCAGCTAAAGGAAGAAGTCTCATTGAATCATGAGTGTGGTGATGCTCACTCTCCCAACATGCTTCTCCTCTCATTTCAGTCACCCTGCTCACCAGGAGGATCTCTGTCTCTCTCGCTAGCTCCAGGTCTGAGGGCATGGGCTCGCTCAAAGCATTCTGTCAAAAGTTTCTCTTTGGATCAATGGGGGCAGCCGGGTAGCTCAGTGGATTGAGAGCTAGCCCTAGAGATGGGAGGTCCTAGGTTCAAGTCTGGCCTCAGACACTTCCCAGCTGTGTGACCCTGGGCAAGTCACTTGACCCCCATTGCCTAGCCCTTACCACTCTTCTGCCTTGGAGCCAATACACAGTATTGACTCCAAGATGGAAGGTAAGGGTTTAAAAAAAAATTTCTCTTTGGGAATGGCAAAAAAAATGCTATTATTTCAGACAGTTTGTATAATGCACCAACCCTTCCTCCTCCATTCCTTCATCTCTTTTATTCTGTGGTCCATATTTTAATCTCGCCACAGTGCCCTCACGAGAACAATGCCTGCATAAAATCCACATCATCACTGTGAATAGGACTCCCAAACCAGTAGTTCCTCACCGAGGCCATGTCCCAGAAGCAATCTTTGAACCTTTTCCTAGCCAGACCATCTTTTCAGATAGGCAGTTTGCAATAGCTAATCAGTACTGGCACCAGCAAAAAAACAAAAACAGAAAAACACCAACAGATTTTTCAAGAACACTATGACACGCAATGGCATAACATTTGAATAGCACATGGCCTCCCAGCAATTTTACAGAAGAGTGAACCAGCTGCTCTGTTCAACAGTGTTTTTTTTTTTCCAGTGGGAAAAAAACACCTTTTTTTAATAGTCAATTATAGCCTCAGGAAAAAGAAGAAAAGAAAGATCTTAAACTCTTCTTTGCATTTCTAGGGAACCACCGAACATAGGACTCTGAATAGAAATGTTTTGTTTTGTTTTTTAATTCTTGTACAAAACTTCCAGGAAGATAAATCCCAATGGTACACTAAGTTTCTCATCTCTTGCAAACTACATCTCACAAGTCTTTATTTTTTTCTGAAACTGCTAGTGAGTAACTAGAATTTAGTCATGTGGCATCATTGGTCTGTGCTTGTCATTTTCTAATCTTCACTTCTTTTAAAGTTGTCATTGCAGAAATGTTTTTAGTGCCAGAATTCTTCCAAGTTTACAAGATGATTATCTTTAGAGTTCTACACTGCTTGTGTATCATTCAGAGGAGCTTTCTATGGTTTTTATGTCCTTTACCTAGAACATATGACAGTCTGAGCCTAGTGGCTCATTAGACACCTAAGATCATAGAAAGCAAAGCTGGAAAAGAGCATAAAAGTCATCTAACTGACTCTTTCAATTTACAGATGGAGAAATTAAAGCCCAGGCAGGTCTAAATTTTTGCCCAACACCAGAGTTAATCAATGGTAGTTTGAATTCAAACCCAGATTCTCTGGATTCAAAACCTTTTCTTTTTACCATTGTTCTTTAGACATTTTCAGCCATGTCTGACTGTTCATGGCCCCATTTGGGGTTTTCTTGGTAAAGATATTGGAGTGATTAGTCATTTCTTTATCCAGATCATTTTACAGATGAGGAAGCTTAAGCAAAATGGTCTAAGTGATACACAATTAATAAGGGTCTAAGTCTGGATTTTAACTCAGATCTTCCTGACTGCAGATTTAGCACTCAATCCATTGCGCCAGCTAACTGCCCTGCTTTTTCCCACCCCTCTCCCTTTTAGGGTTTATATAAAATTCTAGCCATAATTTAAGATCAGTTCTGTTACTCTTCTCTCTTTCTAAACTATGCTCTTCTCCTGGATTTACATCAATTTAACATTCCTATGAACATTTTCTGGTAAAAAGCTAGCAAAAAAATTATAGAATTTTAGAGCTAGGAGGGAACTCAGAGACCATCAGGTCCAACATACTTATTTTATAGATGAAGAAACTAAGCATATGTAAGGTGACTTGCCCAAGAATTATACAGATGATAAGGAAAAGAAGCAGATTTGAATCCAATTCTTCCGTTTGCAAGCCCAATGACCTTTCTGTGGGTCTACAGTGGCCTCCTTCCCAGCCTCATAAAAGTCTGCTTTGATTTTCCTTCTCTCAAAGTGCTATACATCATGCACAACCTTCCCCAGTGGGTATTGCTAATGTTATTTCAGAGGTCCCTGCTTCCTGTCTTCCCCATAGCTAATGTCTCCTGGAAACAGAGAAGGGGACAAGCTAGTTTACACTCCCTGGAAAGCAATCATTTCTGGGAATCCAAAGTTATAATCATGGAAGAGACAACTAGAAAATAAGAAGAGTTGGTCCAAGCCTTTAGCAAAATTATGAAGCAAGGGGAAGATTTCAGTGCCCCCACTTTTTACACCATCTTCATCTCCCCTCTCTGTCAGACTCATCCCCTCTTCTCTTCTCTCTCCTTTACTAAAATCTTCTATCAAGAAAGAATCTAAATCTATGGAAAAAGCAGTCTATTCTTATTGCCTCCACCCATCTTACTTAATCTTTAACCCTTAAATTTAACTCAATAAATGTGTTGAATGACTGATTGAATGTAACATAACTCCCGATTCTGATGGCCATAGGTCTGATCTTGCCAAAATAAATGATGTCCTCAAAAAATACCTAGAATTAGTTAGAAGATCTGAATTCCAAACCCTGTTTTCCCCCTAGCTCTGCTACATACCCCTGTAGACAGGTAAATCATTTTAGAGTTCTTTGTTCTGAATTCTAAGTTCTAAATACCACTTCGAGATTCTCTAAACCCTGAACAATCACCAAAATCAAACTCCTCTGCAGCTACCCTTTCACTCTAAGGTTCTTAACATCTTTTTGTGGCATGGATTCCTTTGATAGTCTGGTCCTGGAACTTGCCTTGCCTATCAACCCAACGTTTAAGGAATTTAGAATTCTATGTACCTATTATGTACAAGACACTGTGCAAAACCCTTTACAAATATCTTATCTGATCCTTAAAACCTTGTGAAAAAGGTGCTATTATTATCTCCATTTTATAGTTGAGGCAAACAGAAGCTAAGTAACCTACCCAGGGTTATACAGCAATCTAGTGCCTGAGGAAGGATTTGAACTCAGATCTCTACTCTGTTTCAACATCTCTTTCCTTACCTTGAACCAGGGGTAGCTTTTGAACAGGAGTGAAGAGAAAGTAATGTTGATCTAACTCTTTCCATGTGACTTATTTTGGAAGGTTTGCTAAGTCCATTGATCCTTTACAGTATGACTTCATAGATAGAGCATTGGCTTTGGAAAAGCTCAAGGCAGATTCCACCTCTGATACTGCCTCTGTGACCACATACAGGTCACAAAAGCTCTCTGAGCCTTAGTTTCCTCATTTGTAAAATAAGAACAAGTCTATACCATGGATACCTTCAACTTGAGTCTCAAGTGAGAGAAGGCATGTTAAGTGTTTGGCAAGTCTTGAAGCTCTGTGATTCTATGGAAAATGAGTATATTCACTTGGAATATATTTTTAAATTGAATTCATAAAGAAATTTGGGTACATTTAGTAAAGACCCGATCAATGCAAACATAAAGCATTGTTGTTTTTCCATTTTCTTATGGAGAGTCCCATCTCCTGCCTCTATCCTTTTTTTTTTAATCTAGACTATCAGCAACATTTTATGAGTAAGCGGAAAAAAAAAATTTTTTTTAAGTAAAAATGGAATTTGCTTCTGGTTCTAGATCCCAAATGAAAGCCTGTGGTTCTGGCTAGAGAACAGCCAATATCTTGATGGAAAGGAGAAATATTTGGATGCAGCCTTTTATCCCTAAAGCCAAATGGCTGTTTATTTAAAAATGTCTACATGCTTGGCTCATTTTTTTTTTTGCTTCCCTCTAAAGGGTTGCCATAGAAGTCATACACAGCCTTTTTAAAGTGCCTCATGGAATCTGGTTTTCATTTTGTAGAGCAAGTCTAGGACATTGCTGCTATGATACTGTTGTTGGTAGCATTCCTACTGAGAGAATTTTCTGGATTTCCTAGCTAAAACAGAGCCTTTGGGCACCAATGGACAACTTTGGAATAACGCTGATTGTGAAGTCTTAATTAGGGAAGCAGCACAGCCTAGTGGTCTGAGCGAAAGATTGGTATTTGGTGACACTGAAGAGTTCCAACCATACTTTTGTTCCAATTGTCAGTCTCTAGGCTTGCATCTGACATTTGCCTCCATACTTATTGGTATTTACATTTCATAAAGTGAGGATAATAGTACTTAAGGAGAACTTCAACATTAGATGGGAAAAAATTTTAAAGTCTCTTAAGACTCTCCTTTATGTAAATCAGGGGGTACCTGGTACAGCTTTGTGTTTGGCGAGGCCTATTTCTTTTCAGAATCAGGTTTTCTTTTTAATTTTTAAATTATTTATTTTTAAGTATTTTTCTATGGTTACAT
Organism: Monodelphis domestica; assembly: GCF_027887165.1. Taxonomy (NCBI): domain Eukaryota; kingdom Metazoa; phylum Chordata; class Mammalia; order Didelphimorphia; family Didelphidae; genus Monodelphis; species Monodelphis domestica. The sequence goes on from NC_077234.1 coordinate 63,962,494, forward strand.
GATTCATTTTCCTTCCTTCCCCTCTTCTCTCCCCCTTCCCAGAGCTGACAAGCAATTTTACTGGGTAATACATCAGAATCAGGTTTTTAAATGCAGAAAATAAAATATATAGGATTGTAATGGTAAATAAATATTACAAAATATAAAAATATCATGTACACTATGTTTATTAACAAGTCACTTCACCTCCATTGCCTAGCCCTTACCACTCTTCTGCCTTGGAATCAGTACATAGAGTACTGATTCTAAGATAGAAGGTAAGGATTAAAAAAAGAATCTAATGGAGGGGGATACACCCCACAAAAGGAAGGTAGAAAAGAAGTATTTCTATGGTTTTTATTTTATTGTGGTATTCTGTGATCACTGTGTTTCTTTATATTTTTTTCAGATCAGAATTCAGACCAGAGAAACTACCTTCTCATTCCTTTGAAGTTGACCATGAAGATGCTGATAAGGATGAAGTAAGTAGACTGTTAAAGTCGGACATTTATAACCTGTAGATATCACTGCACCAGGGTGTTCTTTCTACATTTGGAACAACCATATCACTAAACTCTACATTCTAATAGATAAAATGGTCTAGAGACAAGACTGTTTCATTTTAAATCAGATGACACCAATTTCAGAAGCAACGTAGTATAATAAAGTAAGTTCTAGATTTGAAGTCAGAAAAAAAGCTGAATTCCAATTCTGTTTCTCCATTTATTGTGGGACCCTGGGCGACATCTCTTTGGTCCAAATAACTCTATAATTTCTTCACTAAGCCATAAACAAGTTGCCACCCATGAAGGCGATATACTCATGGCACCCCAGACAATGAATTCTTCTCCTATCTTCCATTTGCAAAATAAATCATCACATTATTCTGTATATTTTTGTACAGGACACCACATCCCACTCATCTTCTAAGGGAGGTGGAGGAACAGGAGGACCAGGAGTCTTCAAGTCTGGCTGGCTTTACAAGGGGAATTTTAACAGCACTGTCAACAATAGCATCACTGTCAGGGTAAGAATAATTACATTATTCATATTTACTGTGGTTATTTTTTAGGGTATCACCCACTTGGAGGCATAGCATAGATGCTGTCATATGTGTATATATTCATGTCCCCCCTTAATATTTTAGTTATCAAGAAGTATGCTGTCTAATTGTGTGACTCTGGGCAAGTCATTTAACCTGAGTTATAGCCCTTGCTACCACTGCTTGTCTTAGAATTGATACTAAGAGAGAAAGTAAGAGTTTAAAAAAAAAGAAGAAGAAGAAAAATCATGCTATTATGGTATTAAAAAAAGTTTTTCTCCAGAACAATGTCAAGAAATGAGGGGACTCAATGGCTTTCCTAATTTTTCTAATTTCTATGAATAATGTTTTATGATTCACTCAATTTTAACTCTTCTTATTTTCCTTTTTTGCCTTATTTTAGTCCTTCAAAAAACGTTATTTTCAGCTGACTCAGTTACCAGATAATTCCTACATTATGAACTTCTACAAAGATGAGAAAATATCCAAAGAACCCAAAGGCTGCATCTTTTTGGATTCCTGTACAGGTGTCGTGCAGGTGAGTCTGAGATGTTTTCTTTGAGATTTTGCTTGAAGAAAGAATTGTTCATTTATGACCCCTGTGTCTATATTCCTATGACTTATTTTAGCTTTCCTAGTTCAATAGTATTAACTTAGTAATGATTTTATCTTTTGAAATTATTCTATTGATTGCTTTTGCTTCCACATCAAAGTCTTTCCTAGATACACACATTTGCACATTCATGTGTGTGTATGTATGTATATATATGCACAGCTATTGTGAATATATGTAAGTGTGCACATGTACTACATATGTATACACGCATATACACATATATGTGAATATATAAACAGATATGTTTTATTTATTTCTATTATCTCTAGATCATGAAAAACTCCACATTTATAAGTATGGACATAACTACTTAAGCATATATAAACACATATATTTATATAAAAACACGTGTATAGATATTCATGTATTATAACAGTTAAATTAGTTTCTCTACTAAAAGTATTATATTTTAGAGGTTTATTAAAGATTATTAGAATTAAGAAATAAAGAAATACAAAATAAGAAAGCACGTGCCTAGGGCACATAGCCCATTCAATTTCACTTGCTACATCTTGAGAGACTCATGTGCTTAGAAGTGGAAGCAGAGAGACCAAGTTGGTGGTACAGTCAGTTTAAATACAAATTTTGTTCTCAGCCCAGGTGGGGATTCAGGTGAGATTATAGGGAATTCTGGGAACTGCCAAGGACTTCTGGGGAATCAAGTCTGGGGTTCAAATCTCCATTTTTACAGTATATATGAACATATATACTCATGTGTGTACATAAATATAGGCATATATACACTTCCCTTCTAACAAATAAAGTAAAAAATCACCAATCAAGTTCTTACTATGTGCCAGGCACAGTGTCAAGCTCTGAAGATGTGAACACAAATTTTAAAACTATGCATGCCTTCGAGGCTCTACATCTTCTTGAGGGAGATTAGATTTTTACATATGTGTGTATCTATTGTTATTATTTATTTATATACATATATATATACAAATATACATTAATGTCATACACAAATGGACAAAAAAGATAGAAACAAGTTAATTTTAATGAGAGAGCGCAAGCATCTGGGAGAATTTTGAAAAATTTTCATGTCAAAAATGATGGTTGAGCTAAACCTGAAAGAAAAGTTGGGATTCCAAGAGCCAGAGGTGACAGGAGAATGTACTAGGGGATCAGGAATGTCCCATTCAAAGATATGGAGATGGTAATGAAGTATCAAGTATCAAAGAGTGCAAAGAGTTCATTCTGACTCAATGATAGAACATCGGTATATGAGAAGACAGGTTAGGGCCAAGTTACAAAGGGCATCAAAAACTATACAATGATCAAATATAGTGTATTTACCCCACTTACAGGTATTAATCTCCTCATATTCACAATGATAGAGTTGAATTAAATAACCTCTAGAATTCTCTTCTAACTTTAAATAATGATAATGATGATGAAAACTCATTTTATAGAGTGCTTTTAGGTTTACATTTGTTGTTCAATCATTGTAGCCATGTCCTACTCTTTGACAACCCATTTGGGATTTTCCTGGCAAAGACAGTTTAGTGGATTGCCCTTTACTTCTCCAGCTCCTTTTACCAATGAGGAAACTGAGGCAAACAGGATTAAGTGATTTGCCCAGGGTCACAAAGCCAATAAGAATCTGATGTCATAGGAATTTAGGAAGATGAGTCTTACTGACTCTGGGTCCAGCACTCTATCCATTCTGTATTTAATGGACCAAAGGTTCATATAGTGCTTTATAAATATCATCTCATTTGATCCTCACAACAACCCTAGGAGATAGATGCTATTTTTATCCCCATTTTACAATTGAGGAAACTGAGCCAAAGAAAGGTAAGTGACTTGCCGAAGAACACATTGCTTTTAAGTGTCTGAAGTAGGATTTGTACTTGGATCTTTCTGGCTTCAGATACAGGCTTCTATCCACTGTACCACCTAACTGCCTCTAATAAATAAGACACTGGTCAATATGAACTACTGCTTCATTGAATCATTAAATTGAGCACAGGTTTATAAGCTATTACTATGTACCAAGCCGTGGGGATATAGTGACAAAATGCCAATTTCCTAGACTGAAGAAGTTTACATTGTAATGGAAGAGACAGCTGGTACAGTTCTAAGTCTATGCAAAAGACATACACAAAGAATGCAGGGTGGTTCTGAGATGGAGTAGTAGCATCCAAAGGGACTGGGGATGATCTTATGGAAGGTGATGTGTGAGCTGAGTCTTGAAGGAAACTAAGGATTCTATGAAATGAAGATGGGAAGGAAGTCCATTTCAGGTATGAAGAATGTTCAGTGCAAAGTCAGAAAGGAAGTCAGGATCTGTTACGTGTTAGGTAAGGTTTCTTTGCCTCTCTTGGTCCCTTAATCAAAGCAGAAACAAACAGATGGAGACTGACAGAGCCAGAGAGGGAGAGAGAAAGACAGAGTCAGAAAGACACACACAGATAAAGACATAGAGAGATGAAAAGAAACAGAGACAAACAGAGAGAGACAGAGGCAGAGAGACAGAAAGACCAAGACAGAGAAAGATAGAGAGACAGGAAAGGGGAGAGAGAGAGAGAGAGAGAGAGAGAGAGAGAGAGAGAGAGAGAGAGAGAGAGAGAGAGAGAGAGAGAGAGAGAGACAGAGAGAGAGAGAGAGAGAGAGAGAGAGAGAGAGAGAGAGAGAGAGAGAGAGAGAGAGAGAGAGAGAATACCTTAGACACTGAGACTGAATTATAAGTAGATGGTGGGGGCAGCTAGATGGCTCAGTGGGTAGAGAACAAAGACTAGAGATGGGAAGTCCTGGATTCAAATCTGACATCAGATACTCCCCAGCTCTGTGACCCTGTACAACTTACTTAACTCCAGTTGCCTACCTCTTTCTGCTCTTCTGCATTAGAATAATACTCAGTATTGAGGTTAAGACTGAAGTAAAGGTTTGTTTGTGTTTTTTTTTAAGTAGAGGCTCTATTTTACAAATTCCCTGACCCACTTTTTTGGGGGAAGTCACAGGGATATTGACTAAGATCTCTGCCTTTTTCTGTGTTCCCCAAGATTCAGGCCACTTTGGGTAAAAGGATGTGGTTTACAATATTCTAAGGCTCCTGGAACTTTGGAGAGCCAGGAGGTATGTGATCACTTTAGTCTTCATGTCAGAGAGGCAATCTTGGTCCTATGTATTCCAGGCCAATTATCTCAGAACTATATGTGCAGCTAGCTCCATCCAGGGCTATATGTCCAGCACAGAGCAGTATTGCAGTCATCTCATGAACTTGGGTCACCATTGAAAAGTCGTTTGTGGGCTATTTTTGCACAAATTATCCTGGTTAGCTCTCTGGATGCTCAGAAATCCCCCAGATAATTGCATCATCCTTTGTTTCCCTTTGGCTGGATAGCTCTTCCCTCAGAGAGGCCAGAAGCTTTAGTACAATTTGCCCAGAAAACATTTGTGAGATTTCATGCATACAGCATGCAAACCCACAGAGATATTGAAATTTTAATCCTACCTTCTTATTTGCTGGAAAGAATTTAAGTTGCCTGGGAAGGAAGAGAGTCTTTTGTTGGTAGAAAGAGAAGCATTAAAGGCAGCAATAATATTCTGATAGATTAAATGGTAGATTGCAAGTACAAAACAAAACAAAAACCTCTCAGAAATCTCTGCTAGAAATCAAAGACCCAAATGGTCTGCTTGAATGTGTTAGGAGTACAGACCTCTAATTACCAGAACTTGATTACAATTAAGTGATTTCTCTGGATGTTGCAATAATGAAGGTCATTCTTGTAGTACACTGAGTTCTGACCAGGACTGACTTCCTCCTGGAGAAGTGCTGTATTACGTCTCACTTTTCCCATTCATTCTTCTAAGATCCTCCTGTACCATAAAGTTGGCATATGTAAGAAAAGTATTATAGAGTGAACAAGCCAGCTCTATTTGTTCAGTGTTAAGTTCTTCTGGCATATAAATAGAAGCTCATGAGTAGGCTTCCCTTCTAATCTTACTAATTCTTCAAAATTGCCACCATTTCAGTTTCTTTTTTCAGTCGTGTAACCACCCTTTATGGCCCAATTTAAAGTTTTCTCACCAAAGATACTGGAGTGGTTTGCCATCTCTTTCTCCAGCTTATTTTACAGATGAGGAAACTGAGGCAAACAGGGTTAAGTGTCTTGCCCAGGGTCACACAGCTAATAAGTATCTGAGGCCAGACCTGAACTGATTTCAAGCCCAATGCTCTATCCACTGTACCACCTTGCCACCTTCATTTTCTTTAGTTCTCTGGTAATAATCCATTTTGTTAATTCTCTTTTGTATTAAAGTCCATTGAGTATTTAGTTTACCCAAATAGAAGTGTGTATGTGAACATTTGTCCTGTGCAATAGGAAAGCTACAGGATTTTGAGTCAGATAATATGAGTTGAAGTCATAGAGAACTTTGGAGAAGTCATTTAGCCTTTCTAGTGATCTCTCTCCTCATCTGTAAAAGGAAGGCGTTTGACTAGGTCATAAGATTATAGATTTAGAACTAAAAAGGAACTGAGGGGTCATCTAGTCCCATAACCTTCTTCTTGTGTTTTACAAATAAAGAAACTGAGGTCCAGAGAGAGATGACCTGTAAGGTCCATTTAAGCTCTAAATCTATAATCTTTATCTCAACTTTTTTGATACCTGAAAATTATGTTTGATTCAATGATGTACCAGATTTTCATCTGATTGTATTAGTGTGGTACCTCACATGTATCCTCGACACTCCATATAACAATAGTATTTACTATCATATGTAATTGTACACATATATGTAAATAATAATTTATACAGTAACTCCAATTGTATTCATTCAGGTTCTAATGAATCTTATCTTTCCCAGAAAATAACCTTTATTTTAAATGAATTCCTTCCAATATTTAGAAGAATATTCCAATAATATTTAGAAGAGTTTTGACTTAGGAATACCTTCTTGAATTCTGTAATGCTGGACCTTCCATCTGGGAATCATCCTTCTCTTGTATACAGCTAGTCTAGCAGACCTATGCTCCAGAACTATCTCCTTCCCTAACGGACTTCAAGCAAAGGCTTTCTCTGACTTTAATGTAGGGTTCCTTCTGCTCCTTCCAAAGTTATCACTAGTGTTTCTTAATTGCTGAATCGAATGGTCTCTTCTTTTTTATCCAACTTTTTTTAAAAAGTTTATTTATTTAGAGTATTTTTCCATGGTTACATGAGTCATGATCTTTCCCACCCTTCTTCTCTCCCCCCCTCCCTGAGCTGACAAGCAATTCCACTGGGTTATCCATGGATCTTTGTACAAAACCTATTTCCATGTTATTCATATTTGCAATAGAGTGATCTTTTAACGCAATGGTCTCTTCTTAATGCTCATCCTCTTTGAACTTTCTGTAGTATTTGAACCTGATGATCACATTCTCCTCCTGGATATTCTCTCCTCTTTCGTCCCTTGATTATCCTTCCATCTCTCTGACTCCTTCTCAGTCTCCTTTATTGTTTCTTCATCCATATCATGCCCACTGATCATGAGTATTCCCAGTGCTGTGTCTTAGACCCTCTTCCCTTTTCTCTCTATTTTAACTTTTCTATGCAGATGATTCCCAGATAGATCTCTAGCTCCCTCTCTCTCCTGAGCAATAGTCCTGGCTAGTCAATAGCACTCATTAAGTGCCTACTATGTTCCAGGCACTCCTAAACACTGGGGATACAAAAGAGGCAGAAGGCAGTCTCTGCTTTCAAGGCTCTCACCGTCTAATGGCCATTACCTTTTAGATATCTCAAATTGCATGTCCTGTAGGCATCTCAAACTTAATGATCTCATGTTTTCCCCCAAACTTCCTCTCTTCCAAACTTCTCTAATGCTATCAGATCTCCCCCACCTCGTCTATTCCTAGACTCAATAAACTTCAATGGTTGCCTATTGGCTTAGGATCAATATAAAGTCCTCTGTTTGGCATCCAAAGCTCTTCATAATCTCTTACTTTTCTAAGCTTTTTATACTCAATTCATCTAGACACACTCTATAATCTGGCTATCCTGGCCTGCTTGCTGCTCCTTACACAAAATGTTTAATCTCCTACCTCTTGGCCTTTGCATGGACTATCTTCATCTCTGGAATGCTCTCCCTCCTAACTTTACCCCTTCATTTCTTCTTCCCTCAAAACCTGGTTCAAATCCCACCTCTTCAGGAGGCCTTCTCCAGTCCCCTGAACTGCTACTACATTCCTCTCTGAAGCTACTCTTCATTCTCATTATATTATTTCATATATTCTTATAGTGTACATATTATTTTCCCTGATAAAAAGAGTACTCCATTAAGATGGAAACTGTTTCATTTTGGTCTTTGCAGTCCCAGAACGTAGCACAGTGCCTGGCACATAACAGGCTTTTTATTCTACTGGGGAAAAAATGATGACTTTGGAGTCAAAAGACATGTGTTCAAATTGTGGATTGACTACCTTATACCTGTGCTACCTAGGACTTTGACCTAGTTATTTATATGTTGTTTCTCCCTTTAAAATGTGAGCTCCTTAAGGGCAGGCATCATTTTTGCCTTTCATTAAATCCTCAAAGCTTGGTTCAGTGCCTGGCACATAAAAGTGTTCAATAAATTTTTGTTGACTAACTGAGAAAGTACTGAAGCCAGCAAGCTGGATTATTCACAAAAGTGTCTATTGAACTGGATATTATCACAAGGATAACTCCAGAAGGGGGTGGAATCATGGACACCGAATTCAAGTCTTTCGAACATTTTTAGGCCTGGCATTTTTCTGGATCGTTCTTATTTCAAAATCTGGAATTCTTCCAGAAAGCAATAATGCTGAACTTTAAGAGGAGAGAATTAATTAAGTGTTGCAAAGCAATCCAGCAAAAGTGGAAGATAATTGCATTTTAAAGGAGATGCCAAATTTCCATATGGAAAAGACAATAAAGAACTTAATGGAGGGAGGAGGTATTTTTCTATTGTTGGCCACAAAGGGGACTATTAGGCTATAAGTTTAAAAAATATATCACAGAAATAGGTTAAAGATAGAGAGTTTTTATTTTATAGACATTGAGCTGTAAAGTTTAATGATTGCTTTTCCATGTACACCAAGTTTGTTTTGGCAAGTGAAATACTTTTTAATCTAGCTCCATGATGTTCTATGAGCCTATTGAAGCAGATTGAAGTATGGGGCACAAAACAGATGTTAAATTTGTGAAGTAAATGGAATATGGGCAGCTAAGTGGCACAATGGATAAAGCACTGGGTGTAGAATCAGGAAGACTCATCTTCTTGAGTTCAAATCTGACCTCAGAAACTTAATAGCTGTGTGATCCTGGGAAAGTCCCTTATTACTCTTTGCATCAGTTCCTCATCTGTAAAATGAGTTGGAAAAGGAAATGGCAACAAACCTCCTCCTGTATCTTTATCCAAAAAAACCCAAATGGGGTCATGAAGAGTTAGACTTGACTGAAACAACTAAGCACAAAGATGAAATGTATTTTTGTTGCTTCACTTTCTTACACCAGAAAAAGCAAAAATGTTGCAGATTAACCAAGCTCATTCAATAACTAAAACATTTGGCATTAGTTTTAACATTTCATCCATTATTGGATGTTGGTTTCCATGTGCACATCATATTCTTTTGATATCATGAATTCCCAATAGTCCTTGTGCTAGTCCATCAGAATAGCCATTTTCATTCTTCTGTAGTCTCAAGAGAGTAACATCAATCCAGAGAAGTTGCTTCATCATTTCTTCAGTGGATTTCATTGATGCTCAAGGTTGAACCTCATCATGTGGAGTATTGTTATAGCCTTCCAATTGTTCCCTTGAAACTCATGACCTGGACTATTGTAACAGTCTTCTTATCCCCTTCTTCATCTTTCCACCCAACTCTACTCCCCACAACCCATTCCCTACAGTATTCCTAAATTTAGGTTGGACCCCCATCACTCCCCTACTCATAAAACTCCAGCAGTTCTTATCACTTCTAAGATCAAATAACAACTCCTCCATTTGGTATTTAAAGGCCATCAACACCCAACTAAAAACATTTTTGTATATATTAGCCCTCTTCCATGCCCTGTTCCTCTCCCTTTTCAGTTACTTGGCCTGACCATTTTTTCCTAATATCATTGTTGTATACAAAAGATCAGTAAATCATCAGTTTAGAACTGGAAGGGATCTTTTTTAAATTTTATTTTATTGATTAATTTAGAGCATTTTTCCAGTAGAACTGGAAGGGATTTTAAAGAACACTGAGTTCCATCTTCGCAATTTAGAAATGAGAAAAATTAAGGCCACAGAACACAAGTAACATACCCAGAGTCACAGAGTAGGTAAGAGTCTAATTTGGAATTTGAACCAAGAGCTTCTTGATTTCCCATTCAAGGCCTTATCTACTGATGTTATGCTGTCTATCATTCCAATACCATATGATTAACCAACTTGATTAACCAAGTGAGATCTTGAACATATAGAGGAGAGAGTGAGAGGCCACAAACATTACTAAAATCAGTTTTCATACCTTTAGCTTTTCTTTTTAAAAATGACTTTTGAAGATCTCTAGCAACCTCTACAGAAAATGTATGTTGAGAAAAGCCCTATACAACTGTCCATACTTGTAAATCAAACAATTTCGAGAGTGATCGTTTTCCACATACCTTTCTTTCTATGAAGTAGCAAGGTGTTTTGTTATAAGGGATCAGTCAATGTCTAAATCATTCTCACCTTGGCTTACAGAGTTCAACATTACAGAATGACAGACTGATGAATTATTAGGTAAAACCTCTAATAACCAGTTGGTAGATTAAGGACAAACAGACTAGGTTGGATTTTAGACTTTTTTTCAAAAGGCAACATAATAGAATGGAAAGTCAGCCTTTGAGTCATGGTGACCTGGAGTGCAAGTCCCATTTTTATTGTACTAGTGGTGTGACCACGAGTCACTTACTATCTACTATACCTTCACAGAATTCTCTGAGCCTGATGTCAGTCTTCATTGGTGGAATCAAGTGCCACACTTGGAATTCTTCCTGAATTCTTGCCTCATCCACTGCTTTCTAGATGTCTCCAAATGGCTATCACCTAGGCATCTCAAAGTCAACATGTTCAAAACAGAATTAATTATTTACCCTAAAAAGCTTGAATTTTCCCTGAATTTCCCTAGTTTTTTGGAGAGTTATTCAAGTTTGCAACCTTAGAACCACATTTGGCTCTTCCTTCTTCTTTCTCCCAAATCTAATCAGTTGACACATCTAGTGGGAGTTAGGAAAATGATATATGCACATGATCATGTGTATAGAAATGGTCTAATAGAGTAGGCTGAAAGATGCAAGGGGAAGAGATCATTCTTTTAGTGGGGGGCTAAGGGGAAGAAAGAAGGTATGATGGAGAAGGAAGAATACATGACCTTGGCCTTGAAAGAAGAAAAGGATTTCAGTGGATAACAACCATAATAACAATAGCCAGTGCTTATATAGTACTTTGAGGTTTGCAAAGTATTTTACAAATGTTATCTGATTTCATTTTCATAAAAATCATGGAAGGCAGATTTTATTTATATGAAGAAAGAGTTGCAGATGGTGAGTTGCCCAGGACCACATAACTAGAAAGTATCTGAGTCCTAATTTGAACTCTAGTTTTCCTAACTCCAGGGCAGCACTATCTACTGTACCAATTATGTATGGGCAGGGAGTCTATTTCAGCCGTTGGGATAGATCATGCGCAAATATACAGAGTCAATAGGGGGCAGTAGGAGATCAGGGAACAATGATCAGTCCATATTGGCTGTAGCCAAAGGTGGGCAAATCAGAGTACCATGAAATAAGTCTAGAAAAGTAAGTTGGATTCAGATTGTGGAAAGCAGTGAATTCTATTTTAAGAAGTTGGTATTTTATTCACTAGACAATGGGGAATCACTAAGGTTGTGGAAAGGTGGCTCAGAAAGGGAAGAAATTAAAGGCAGGAAAAACAATTAAAATCATGTAGGCATAAGGTATTTGAATAAGGATGATTTTACTAAGTAGAAAGTAGGGGACAAAAGCAAGAAATCATAAATCAAATTTATTCTACCTGGCAACTGATTAAATAGTGGGGAATGGGGAAATAGGGAAAAAGAAGAGTTGAGGTTGGTGATTGAGAGAATAATAGTATCACTGAGAGAAGTAAAGAGTATAGAAATTAGGAGAAAGGGCAGATCTTAGAGAGAATCATAGTGAACTTATTTATCTATATAAGAGGTTCTTAAACTAATTTATTGAAGACAATTAGGTAGCAGCATGGATAGAGGACTGGGACTGGAATCAGAAAGACCTCATCTCAGACACTTACTAGCTCTATAACTTTGAGCTAGTCATTTAAATTGCTATTTGCCTCAGTTTCTTCAACTGTAAAATGAGATCATAATAGCACCTATTTCCAGGGCTGTTGGGAGTGTCAAATGAGATCATAATTGTAAACTATTTAGCATACTACCTGGAACATAGTAAGTACTATATAAATATTAGTTATTATTAACCTCTTTTATGCCATGGACTCCTTTGACAACCTGGTAAAACTTATGGACACCTTCTTAGAATAATGTTTTTAAGTGCATAAAATAAAGTAAAGAGAATTACAAGGGAAACCAAATGACTGAAATAATGATTTAATTTTTCCCATCCAAGTTCATAGATCCCCTAAAATCTATACATTCATTCCTAGAGTCACTGGACCCATGTAAAGAAGTCCTCATTCAGAGCTTTATGGCTATAAAAACCACTTTCCACACAACCACATTGTGAAGTAGATGGTACAAATAATATCCTGTTTTACAAAGGTATAAACCATAGTGATAACAAATTGAGTCAACAGTTTTTTCTGCTAATGTCAGAATAAAAAGTTAAATCTAAAATCTGTACTTTTTCCTTTATATCATATGTTAGAAATGTGGTTTTTGAGGTACCGATATGACATTACAGCAAGTTCTCAGAAGTGGTGAAATAAGGCTAAAGGGAAAGGTCAATTCTAGATACATATTTTGGAATCACTTGTATAAACAAGGTATGACATATCAGCCTGGTTGCTCAATAGTCTATATCAGGTTTAAAAAAATTACAATTTGAAAAGAAAAGGGAACTTTTTTTCTGGGCATTACAATAACTTAACTCTTAATAGATTTAGTATATTTTCTGACATATGAATATCATCGAAACATCTCACTGATCTTTTTCTAGATGCCATTATCATCTTCATTATAGGTAGCAGAACATCTTGATCTTTTTAAACATAAACTCCCATACATTTTGGTTATTTTTATTATAAAATGTAAAAGTACTCATTTAATAGAATATTAACAGAATGTTCCATTTTTGAATGCTGCCCGTTGTAATAAAAATGTAAATTATAATAATACTTTATGTAAATTGTATATACAAGAACTATATAAAATATATGTAACATAAATATGATAGAGACAAAGAGGATGAGAAAGAGAGAGAGAGAATTAGATAAATGCAAGTGGAATGAATAGATATAATCTGACGTTTGATCCACTTTTGCTGAAAGTAGGAGCTTTGTCTCTACATAAGGCTATGTCTACAATGCCAGAAGTCTAGCAGAAAGGATCAAGGACCATCAGAGGCTGGGTGATCTCTCCTATCTCCTAGAGGGATACTCAACATATTGTGCCACCCTCAAATATCCTAGACTAGGTTGACAGTGTTAAGGAATTAAAAAAGGAAAGCTACTTCAGTAGTTGCTTTTCAGAGAGAAGGCAACCCTTAGGTCAGATTCACCAACTTAGTTCCTTACCAGCAAATGAAGGTTATACCAAAAAACAATAACAAATAACTAGTAGGAAGGAAACCTATTTATCCAAACCAACAGAAAATAGATGTTAGAAAAGTCCTACAGATTAGAAAATATTAAAGAATACCCAGGAGTAGATAAAATCCCCACACAAATCAGAAGAGAGAACCTCAGCCACAGAAGTCCTATCTTCATAATTTCTAGAGTTTTAGGTCCTAAAGGGTAAGGAAGATGATAGCAGCTGCTCTCATACTTGTCTGTAGCTCTGAGGTTTGTAGTCCACCTTTTGAAAGTCTTTTTCTCTCTCAACAGCCTCCCTGAAGCTCCATGCTTGCTTCCTCTCCTCAACAAACTGCAATAAATCCCATGTGCTAGCAGGGTTATTGTCAGCATTCTCTCAGCCACTCAGGAGTCATGTCTCCCTCTGTAAAAGATACAGAGAGAACTGACTCTGCTAAATTGCCCCAGGCTTCAGTGGTAAGGCTATACTTAATTATTTTAGGTAGGCTTGTAAATGAAATAAATGCATTGTGATAATGCCACATATTGTAATGATTTGCAGATAAAAACACAATCAAGAAAGGTTAATTTACTTGTCCAAAGTCATTGAGCTAGCAAATGGTGGACCTCACATAACTATCCTGGGTTTTTCACTTCTGTCCAACACTTGTTTCTAGTTCTTCCTGCTGTTTTCATTCCATAACTCTGAAATAAAACTACACTTCATCAAATAAATCTTTTTAAAAGAACAATTTAAAATATAACTTTTGCTCCTGAAATCTCTTGTTATTAGGTATCTATATTGAAAGGCCAATGGTTTTCAGGGTATATATTTTCTTTTTAGTGAACTATAATCATGCTCATTTTCACCAAGTTTTGTATCTCCTTGATAGAGTTGCTCATTAGACTACATAGGTTAAGCTAATTATTTCATATTAGTTTTAGAAACAATTCAGAACTTGAGCATGCTCAGCATAAAATTTGTTTCATTTGGAAATAACAAAAGACAAAGCCACATACTCTTTTTTTAAGCAATTTCCAGCTTTGTTATTATTTCTACTGTAGTTAAAATGTTACAAGTCAATAACTGCCCCTTAAAAGAGACTAGACTTTGCCAATATTAGCTATGTAATAGATCCTCTAGTCAGTGCCTCTATGATTTATGAGTATCCTGGGTTGGGTTTTTTTTTTTTTGGCGGGGAGTCTAGTTTGGTTTTATTTTTTCTTTTATTTTTTCCTGTCTTCTTTTCTTTCATCCTTTCTTTATCTTTATTCCTTCCTTCCTTCCTTCTTCCTTCCTTTTTTTTCCTTTTTTCCCCCCTCTTTCTTGTTTTTGGCAATTAACAGCTGCTAAAAATCTAGTTGTTACAATTTAGGAAGAAAAATTTAATTGTTTTTTTCCTTTATAAAAATAGACATTTCCTCCTTAATCCTTTTGACTTATATGTTATTTTGCTCTTCCCAAATCTCCTCTTACCTGTCTTTTTTTTTCTTTTAGAGAAATAATAGAGTATTTACTGAAGTGAATAAGTGTCATAAGAACTGAATTTTAGTCCTTTCTTTACCTCTAACTAATCATGTGACTTTGGGCAAGTCAATTGACCTCTTATGGCCTGAATTTCTTCTCTCATAAATTGAGGGTAATACCTCCTTACCTTCTTGCCTCATAGTATTATTGTTAAGATCAGATAAAATCTTTTGTGTATGATAATAGAGATTTACATAAATAGAATTTTACATCCCCACAAGGCATATTTCAAGGATATTATCTCCATTTTACAGATGAGTAAACTATACATTTTCTTCCTTTGGGAGAGACCTCAATTTCTCCAGCTACTTGTGTATAATGCTTCTGTATAAATGACTCCCATATCAAGTAAAACACCCCTCAGTTTCCCTAGTCTCCTTGGTCCAAATACCTAGAGACTTCATTTTCTTAGATCTTTTCTGCATGAGAAGATAACTAGTAAAATAAAGAAGTAAATAAATCTTCAGAAGTATGGCATAGTGGATACAGGGGTGACATTAGATTCACAATGATATTGGTTCAAGTGTTGCCTCTGGCACATATTCACTTGTGATCACTGACAAGTCATTAACCTTTTAGCACACTTAGAAAACTCCAAGAAAGTGGTTCTCAACTCTCTTTGCTCATTTTTACTATAAGAAATCATAGCATAATAGTAAAATTCGTGTTCTGACATGAGAATTTTCTCTTTGAGAATTTAAGATTTTAAATTACAAAATAATTGAAGCTCTGCATCAGAGAAGAAAACTTTAATAGTGAGAATTGCCTCTACCATATGATAGGGAGGGGGCAGAAAGCTACATTTTGAATCAGGAAGACTTGTGTTCAGACCTTGTCTCTTGATATTTATTAGTTATGTAATCATTAGAAAGTCATTTAATTTCTCTGAACTACAATTTTCTCCTTTGTAGAATGGGAATGATGCTAATGCCTGTAGTACGTTCTTTAGAAGATTGCTATCAGGGTCAAATGAGATGAGCATGTAAAGTTTTTGCAGACTTCTGAAGGGTGTGTGTGTGTGTGTGCGTGTGTGTATGAATGCATATGTGTGTTATCATTATTCTTACACAGCAAGCTTGTGGTGCCTTTACAAGAAAACTATACAATATCCAGAGTCGGAAATACTGTTGAATTTGGAGTAATAGGTCCAGCCCAAATAATAAGTGAAAAAACAAATATATTCAGGTGATGAATGATATGAAAAGTTAGGAGAAAGAGAAATTATTTCTAGATGTAGTGGTGAATGATATATTTCATTGAGAATTTAATAAATTGACACTTTTGAACATTTAGATAGACAGTAAACTACTTCAAGGCAGGTCTTTGTATCCCCAAAACCTAACAAAATACCTGCCATATAGTAGGTATTAAAAAAAAAAAAGCTTAGTGATTAGTGGGTTATTGATTACAATCTTGCACCTGGGTCTCAAGTTCCTTATTTGTTAGAGGAAGATTTTGTTCTAGATGATATTTAAGGTCCCTCAAAACTCAAAATCTATAATGCGGTGAATTCAAGTTGCTCTAGTTATATATTGTCTATGGAAATTCCATATGTAAACATTAAAAAGTAATCTAGTGTGGAAGAGGTATGAAGGAAGAGAGAATTTCATGCAAGCAAGACAAAGTAAAGGACCTTAGCTGTCAATTAAGAAAGAGCATTCCATGGGAGGTCCTAGGTTCAAATCTGACCTCAGACACATTCCAGCTGTGTGACCTTGGGCAAGTCACTTGACCCTCATTGCCTAGCCCTTACCACTCTTCTGCCTTGGAGCCAATACACAGTATTGACTCCAAGACGGAAGGTAAGGGTTTAAAAAAAATAGAAAAAAAGAACATTCCAAATAGAATGTTCCCAGGAAAGACAGTTGGAGAGTCAAGCCAGATTGAAGGGGGAAGAAAGCTCTGAACTGGATCCCCTGTTAGCTTCTGTCCTAGACTGAAAGACCCTTGGGGGGTGCTTCTGGATTTAGGCTGAGAAGAAATTAACTTTTGTTGGTGGCTTAGTGTGAAGAACTGATTGTATATTTGAGATTTGAGTTAGAAGGAAGAAGAAGGAAGATTAAACAGTTGTCCTCCCATCTCCCTGACAGATTTTTGTGTCATAGCTGTGACAGGACTGACATTTCCCAAATCCTCCTAACCCTCCTTATAGAGTAGGAGCAACCCTATCCCTCTCACCTCAATTTCCATCCTTGTCCTGTTTTTTCCCAATAAACCTCCTTACCTGAGAAAGAGGGGAAAAGTATCTTCTCTAAACCTCACAGTTCACCTTTGAGTTACATAGAAAGGTGGCTGACTAACAGGGGGGAGGGGAAGGGAGGCAGGAGGGCATGGGTGGAAAACTGGGAGGTGAAGGTTGGATGGTAGGAAATATCTTGATCTATTAGCCATGAGTAGTGATCAATAGGCAACCCCAGAGTATCCCCTCTAGTAGTATCTTTCCATCTCTCAGAAGTATCTCTACTTCCATTACAACTAGGCACCCTGAGGTTTCCCCTAGTATCTCTCCAGTCAAGCCAGAGTATCTCATTTATTACAACCAGAAATATCTCCTAGATTATATTTCTAATACACTAGTCCAAACCATTCAATTTAGAAATGAGGAAATTGGTTTATCAGTACCAAAGGTAGGGGATCTTAACTTGAGGAAATTAATAATGGGCATTTAACTTGGGCATATCTTCTTGCAAGAACACCCTAAATTTGTCAAACAAACCATATCTTAAGAACCATATCAAAGAAAAATCTGTGGCATATATTGATTATTGCTTCTGTTGTTGGTGGTTTTCAATATTGTCCAATTCTCCATGATCCATGACAAAGATATAGGAATGGTTTGCCATTTCCTTCTGAGCTCATTTTACAAATGAGAAAACTGAAACAAGTAGGGTTCAATGACACAAGTATCTAAAGCCAGAAGTGAATTCAGGAAGATGAATCTTTCTGACCACAGGCCCAGTATTCTATCCACTATTATAAGGTCTTGCTTCCCCTTACTACTTCTACTTACCAATAATAATTAATAAGGAAACATTTTAGATAGTTTTTTTAATTAACAAATTTTTGTTTCATAGACTCGATGTATCCTTACATAATTCCTGTGTAATCAAAGTAATTGTCTATTAAAATCAATAAAATTAAAATTAATAAAAAATTAAGTAACCCTTGATGAAGGGAAGGAATAATAAGTACTATGTGCCAAGCACTGTATAGATATTATCTCAATTAGAGAGAAACCTATATTTGCAGTTCAAAGCACCTTTAAAATAGTCTAGTCCATTAGATATTGGAACCAATAACTTAGTATCAATCCTAAGATAGAAGGTAAGGGTTAAATTTTTTTAATAATTTTTTTAACTAATGTAGTCCAAACTACTCAATTTAGAGATGAGGAAATTGGGGTCATGAAACTGAGAAGTTAAGTTATCTGATATGTACCTAAGTCGGTCCTCTCAAACTACAGTGTAAGATAATGAAAGAAACTCTGGTTTAGAAATTGAAAGATTTAGGTTCCAGGCTTCTTCCTAGAGATAACAAATATTACTAGAAAGCATACTAGATTTGTAATGGAAGGACCTGCATTTGAATTCCAACTTAGCCTCAGACTACTCATTTACTATGTCTAATCTTCAGTTTCCTTATCCACAAAGCAAGAGGGTCAAAACAACCTGGCAGTTTATATTGTCCCTAACATCTCTAATCCTGATGTAATGATTCCCATTTCTGATGATTCATGGATCTGTTTCTAGTCAATGACAAGATCACTTTCTTTCTTAGCTGTCAATTTTCTTATCTCTACATAGGATAAAGTTTATTGCTTTCAACACATACACAGTAATACAGTCAAGAGAATGGCCTAGGAAGGTGAAGGATAATGTCCTTATTGTCTGCCCTTAGATCCTTTTTCTTGATAGGACCCAAAACATCTCATCATGACTGACAAAAACAATAATATGAAAAAATTGACAATCGGGAATTGACTGGAAATATAAAGGGAACTTTCTAATCCTTAAATCAGAGAGACTTAAAATAGAGCTGTTGATCTGAGCAGAAGAAAGTGGTTTCAAAGATAAGTAGTTTCAAGATAAGATTAGGACCTCCCATACCAATGAAGGTTAAAATATCACCACAAAATGAATACAGGAGTGAAAGAACCATCAAGGAGACAGAATGAAACAATTTTCAAGAAAAGAACCCAAAAGGTAGGCAAAGAACAACTGGAGCCCTGGGGTAAGAGGAAATCAAGCCAAGAACAAACCATAATGCCCCACCCCACATCTGCTGTCTGAGATTCAGGCCAACATCCAGATCCTGAAATCCTGCCTGGGCAAATAGTGGTACAAGCCAATCCATACCCCTTGAAATTTCAAAACCTGTGGAGAAGTCAGGAGTCTCAGCCCAGAGAATTCTATTCTGGGATTGAGATAGGGACTTAGTCCACACTTTGGGGTGGTTGCTAGTACTAACTACTGATATTTTTGCCTAAAGCTCAGGGCAGAACTCCAAAACAGGACAATTAAGGGTATACTTGATTGGATCAGGTACACAGCCACTCACCTGATCAAGATCAGAGTGAGATCAGAAGCTTACACCCAAGCCTGAGGCAAGTCTTTAAGCTATCAGCATTTCAAGGGTTAATTGAATCAGCAAGGGGAGGAGGTTTTCAGAGCTCATAGCCCTTAGAACATCACATCATCCCCCAAAACTACCTGTAATTAGATGGGGGAAATGAGAAAACAACAAAAAAGCACCTACATCTAAAGAATTTTTATGGAGACAAAGAAAAAAGGGAAACACATGCAAAGTCCAAAAGAAAAATATGGGTTGGACACAGATTCTGGAAGAACTCAAAAAGGACTCCAAAAACCAATTAAAAGAGGTGGTGGAAAAATGGGAAAGAAAAATTAAAGTGAGAACCAAAAACTGACACAGGAAAATCAGGCCTTAAAAAACAGAACTGGACATCTAGAAATTAATGATTTCATGAGAAATCAAGAAACAACAAAGCAGAATCAAAGAAATGAAAAAAAATTGAGGAAAATGTGAAATATATTATTGAAAAAACAACTCACCTAGAAAATAGATATGAGAGACAATTTGAGAATTATTAGACTGCATATAAGCCAGGATCAAGAAAAAGCCTTCAACATCATATTACAAGAAATTATTAAATATAACTGCCCAGATATCCTCAAAAAAGGAAATAAATTTGAAATTGAAAGAATTCACAGATCACCTTCAGAAAGAGATCCTCAAGTGACAAAGTCCAGGAATATAATAGCTAAATTCAAGAGCCACCAAGCCAAAGAAAAAATATTTCAAACAGCCAAAAAGAAATCATTCAAATACCATGGAGCCATAGTCAGGATCACCTAGGACCAAGTGGCTTCTACATAAAAGGATCAAAAGGCATGGAATATGATATTCAGAAAGGCAAAATGTTTGAGTTTACTACCCAAAGTCACCTATCCGGCAACACTGAGTATATTCTTTCAGGGGGGAATGGACATTCAATAAGATAGAACATTTCCAAGAATTCCTGAGGAATAAGCCAGACCTAAACAAAAAAATTTGAAGTATAAACCTGAGACACAAGAGAAACCCAAAAAGGTAAATAAAAAAGAAAAAAATTAAGGGACTCATTAAGATCAAAATATTTATATGTCTACATTACTCTTATATTATAGAAAAGATAGAAGGAATTTACTCAGAAAGAAGGTGGAGAAGTAAGCTAATTATGATAATATGATATATGTAAATATAATGATATGGAATGATATGAAAAGAATCAATTAAGGACTGAAAGAGAGGGTTGCACTGAGAGATAAGGGAAGGGAGAGATAGGATGGGGTAAATTATATAACATAAAGAGGCAAGAAAAATCATTATAGAGAGGGGAGGATAAGGGTGGTGATGGGCAATACTTAAACTTACTCTCATCTTAACTGGCTCAGAGAAGATAAGACAGGGTACTCAGTGTAGTATAGAATTCTATCTTACACCACAGAGAAATAGAAGGGGAATAAGACAAGTGTAAATCTTGAAATTTCTCAGACTTGTGAATGTTAAAAATTTCCCCATGGGGAATTCTCAATTGGAACAATTCCCTACTGGGAACATTCCACATTTAGATGTGAGAACTCTATTTAGATTAGAAATGGGAAGACCTCTACTCCACCGTACTTAAGGACTGCTTTAGGGGAAAAAAACTCCTTGCTAAACAATGAGGGTACATGGGCCCATACTTATAGTGAGGCAAAAAGTTCTTTAAGCCATGCCTATTTTTAGAAGTAATACAAAGGGGTGCTAAGTACCTATTAAAGGTTAGGCAACTTGTAAACTTGCCAGGAGCAAAGAGGTGAAAACTTATTCAGAAGTTTTTCTGGTTCAAACATACTAAAGAGATTAGTCGACCCAGCAGTGTTTTTTCTGATTCAAAATTATTAAAGGGATTAGTCGACCCAGCAGTAATGGGCTGTCATTTAGAAAATGTCTACTGTGATTGGTAGATAGAAGAACTTAGGGGAGGTGACATAGGAAAAAACCCCCTATATAAGAAAAAGCAGAATCTCTTATGAGGATCGCTTGAGAGGAATCCTTTTGAGGAAGATCTCTAAGGAGGCTCTGAAGAAGGGAAGCTCTTGGAGGACAATCTCTAAGGAGGTCTCACTGGAGCTCCTCTGAGGGGACTCTGTCCCTCTGGAGGCTCTTGAGAGAGGCCCTTTGAAACAGTCTCTGGCTGGAAGACTCTTTGAGGAGGACTTTGGCTGGAACTCTCTCTGAGGAGACTCTGTCACTAGAATCCTTGCTTAGACAGACCTTGTGGTGAGTGATAAAAGACTGACTGACTGATCGCTCTCTCTTAAGATTCAGGTCTAGGCCATGTTGGCTTAAGGCCCTTCATACTTATTCCTTTCTTACTCTTTCTCTCTTTCTTTGATTCCTCATTGTATTATTAATTAAATTCTCTATAAATTAATTAAATTCTCTATAAAACTTGGGTATTTGAATAATTGGGAATATTTCCCTGGCGACCACCTTATATTTTGATTTAAAACAAGACACTGTAGTGAAACACATTTTCTGTGGTCAAATTTACTCACCCACTCTTATATCTACTATAATTTATATCTTCCACTATTTTACTTATTACAGTTTATGGCATCCCACTCTTTTAAATATAACAGTTTATGGTCTCCAACTATTTTAAATATTACACAAGGGAAGAGAGAGGAAATTGGAGGGAGGAGAAAGTGGGGTGTGTGTGACAAAAAGCAAAATACTGGTGAGGGGGACATAAAGGAAACAGAATAGCCTTTAAAGGGGATAACAAGATGGAGGGCAATACACAGTAATCATAATGCTGAATGTGAATGGGATGTACTCATAAAGTGGAAGTGGATAGCAGAGTGAATTAAAAGCCAGAATCCTACTATATATTGTTTACAAGAAACACATTTGAGACAGGGTAACACACATAGATTTAAGGTAAAACACTGGAGCAGAATTTATTGTGCATCATCCAAAGTAAAAAAAAAAAAAAGTAGCAATCATGATACCAGACAAAGCTAAAGTAGAAATTGATCTGATTAAAAAAGATAAGGAAGGAAATTACATTTTGCTAAAGGGTACTATAAACAATGAAGCAATATCATTACTAAATAGCTATGCACCAAATTCTTTAGCATCTAGATTACTAAAGCAAAAATTAAAGGAGCTCAAGGAGGAAATAGATAGTAAAGTCATACTAGTGGGGGATCTCAGCTTTCCCCTTCAGAACTAGATAAAATCAAACCAAAAATAAATAATAAAGAAGTATTAGAGTTCATAGATATCTGGAGAAAACTAAAGGGATAAAAGGGAATATACCTTCTTCTCAGCAGCACAAAGTACATATACAAAGATTGACCATGTACTAGGGCATAGAAGTATTGCAAACAAATGCAGAAAAGCAGAAATAATAAATACCACTTTTTCACATCATAATGGGATAAAAATATACTTAACAAAAGTCCATGAAAAGGCAAATTTAAAATTAATGGGAAACTAAATAATCTAATTCTTCAAAACTGGTGGGTCAAAAAAGAAATCAAAGAAAGAATTATAGACTTGATTAAGAAGAATGACAATGAGGAGACAAAATATCAAAAACCTATGGGATACAGCCAAAGCAGAAATAAGGGTAAATTTTATTTTGCTGAGTGCATATAGCAACAAAATAGAGAGGAAGATCAATGGAATTGGGCTTGCTTAAAAAATTAGGAAAAAGAACAATTTAAAAAGCCCCAAAAGAAAACTAAATTAGAAATCCCAAAAATTAAAGGAGAAATTAAATTAATAAAATTCAAAGTAAAAGAACTATTGAACTAATAAATAAGATTAGGAGCTGGTTCTTTGGGGGGGGAAAAACAAACTACATAAAAGTATCAGTTAATCTACTAAAAAAAGAAAGAAGAGAACAAGGAAACCAACAGAAATCACATGATTATCTCAATAGATGCAGAAAAATTCTTTGGCAAAATACAACACCCATTCCTATTGAAAACTCTAGAAAGTCTAGGGCCCTTCCTCAAAATAATTACATATTTAAAACTATCAGCAAGTATCATCTGCAATATGAACAAGTTAGAAACCTTCCTAATGAGATCAGGAGAGAAACAAGGATTCCCATTATCACTTCCATTATTTAATATTTTACTAGAAAAGCTAGCAGTATCAATTAGAGAAGAAAAAGAAATTGAATAAATTAAAGTAGAATGAGGAAACTAAGCCATCATTCTTTGCAGATAATATGATGGTATACTTAAAGAATTCTAGAAAATCAACCAAAAGGCTGGTGGAAATAATTAACAACTAGCAAAGCTGCAAGGTATAAGATAAACCCACATAAATCATTGGCATTTCTATATATTTCCAACAAAATTCAGCAGCAGGAG
Organism: Monodelphis domestica; assembly: GCF_027887165.1. Lineage (NCBI taxonomy): Eukaryota > Metazoa > Chordata > Mammalia > Didelphimorphia > Didelphidae > Monodelphis > Monodelphis domestica. Next base: position 63,986,325 of record NC_077234.1, read on the forward strand.
TTAGAAAGAGAAACTCCATTTAAAATCACTCTAGATAATATAAAATATTTAGGAATCTATCTACCAAGACAAACACAGGATTTATATGAATACAACCATAAAACACTTTCTACACAATTTAAACTAAATCTAAATAATTGGAAAAACATTAATTGTTCATCGATAAGAGGAGCTAACATAATAAAAATTATAACCTTAGCCAAATTAATCTATTTATTCAGTGCCATACCTATCAAACTACCAAAAAACTTCTTTTATAGAGTTAGGAAAAAAACTATAACAAAAGTTCATCTGGAAGAAATCAAGAATATCAAGAGAAATAATGAAAAATGTGAAGGATGGGAGCCTGGAAGTACCAGATTTTAAACTGTATTATAAAGCAGTGGTCATCAAAATGTGGCACTGTCTAAGAGACAGAAGGGTGGATCAATGGAATAGACTTGGTAAAAATGAACCCAGCAAGCTAGTGATTCTGGCTTTTGGGTCAAGAACTCACTATTTGACAAAAACTGCTGGCAAAATTAGAAAACAGTATGGGAATAATTAGATGTAGATCAACATCTTGCACTCTATACCAAGATAAATTCAAAATGGGTAAATGACTTAAATATAAAAAGCGAAATCATAAATAAATTAAATGAATATAAAATAGCATACCTTTCAGATCTGTGGGAAAGGAAGGAATTTAAGACCAAGCACGAGACAAGAAACATTATGAAATATAAAATGAATGACTTTGATTATACCAAATTAAAAAGGGTTTGTACAAACAAAATGAATACAATCAAAATTAGAAGGAAAGCAACAAACTGGGAAAACATTTTATAACAAAAGTCTTTGACAAAGATTTAATTTCCCAATACATGAAGAAAAAAGTCAAATCTACAAAAAATCAAGCCATTCCACAATAAAAAAATGTTCGAAGGACATGAATAGGCAGTTTTCACATAAAGAAATCAAAACTATCAATAAGCACATGAAAAAGTGTTCTAAATCCCTCCTTATTGGAGAAAAACAACTTTGAGGTGCCACCTTACATCTAGAAGATTGACTGATATGGCAGCAAAGGAAAATGATAAATTTTGGAGATGTGGCAAAATTGGGACACATTAGTGTCCACTGCTGGTGGAGTTGTGAATTGATGCAACAATTCTGGAAGGTAATTTGGAATTATGCCCAAAGGGCCTTAAAAGAATGCCTACCCTTTGATCCAGCCCCAGTGCTGGGTTTGTCCCAAAGAGATTATAAGGAAAAATACTTGTACAAAAGTATTTAGAGCCATGGCTCTTTGTGGTGGCAAAAAAAAAATTGGAAAATGTGGGGGTGTCTGTCAATTGGAGAATGGCTGGATGAATTTTGGTATCTAATGGTGATGGAATACTGTTGTGCTGAAAGGATTGATGAACTAGAAGACTTCTATGTGAACTTGAAAGACCTCCAGGAATTGATGCAGAGCAAAAGGAACAGAACCAGGAAAACAATGTACACAGAAACCAATACATTATGGCACAATCAAATGTAATAGACTTTTCTACTAGCAGAAATGCAATGACCCAGGATAATCCAGAGGAATTTATGAGAAAGAACATTATCCACATCCAGAAAAAGAACTATGGGAACAGAAACACAGAAGAAAAACATATGATCAGTCACATAGTTCAGTGGGGATATGATTAGGGTTTTGATATTAAAAAATTATTCTACCACAAGTATGAATAACATGGAAATAGATTTTAATACACGATACATGTGTAGCCTAGTCGAATTGCTTGTCAGCTCTGGGATGGGGGAGTGGAGGGGGGCAGGAAATCATGAATCATGTAACCATGTGAAAATATTTAAAATTTTTAAAAAAGGAAAATGGCAAAGCTTAATCCTCCTCATATTGGGGAGAGGTTGCTCCTCAGATAAGGGACCCTAGCTGAAACTGAGACCTGGTAGCAGAGACAAGTTCCACAACCATTTGGGCAATGGAAACCTACTCAACAATAACTATGGAGATGCCCGACAGTCACCATGAATCTAGTAGGGCAACTCACCAATGTGTGCAAATACAAAAATGATCATGAGAACCCCTATAGTAGACCCAGTGGAAGTAACAGAGACATTATCAGACATCCACAGCATGATGCCTTGTGAGGAGTGAGTAATAAATACATCCATAAATGTCAATGCCTGTCCTCAGGTGTTCTACTTATACATCTCCATTCTTCCTATTGTATGTGTATGTATTTATGAGAGATTTGGTCCCAAGTTGGGGGTGGGCAGCAGTTTAGAAGTGAAAGGAGGAATGTTTAAATGTCTAATTATCTCTGTTATTATAACACTCTTTAAAAGACTTCACTTTGAGCTAATTATGTTCTCTGGCTAATGAGTAAAAGGTAAAGCCATCTGTGGAGACTTATAGACTATAGTTTTGAGTGAATGTAGGCTCCTGAGTACCTTGAACCTGAAGATCACATGTAAGACCAGAGTGTCACAGGCACTCCAAAGAAAAGAACTGGATGAGATTGTGTTTATATAGCCCTTTACCCACACCTCTCATCCAGAACAGCCTTTCTTCTCAATGTCCTTATATTAATGATGCTATTATTTTCTTGGTCTCAGTCTTGAAAACTAGAATTTAGCTGTAATTCTATCTACCTTCATTTTCCATATCTATTCAATCACTAATTTCTGCCAGTTCTTTCTCTATAATGTCATTTGTATTCATACTTTTTTGTTTGTTTCCATAGCAACCACTCCAATTCAGGTTTTTTTAGCACTTCACAATTTAATACTGCAATTGCCTCCTAAATGGTCTCTTTCCTTCCTATCTCTTATCCTTTGAATATTATTATTGAGAAATATATTTGATGAATCACAGCCATACCGTAGTTTGTATTATAAAGGACTTCTTTGATATAAAAGCCTTGCTAAGCAAGTCTCTATCTCCATCACAGACTCTGGCTTCTTTTACCCATCAAACCAAATCTCAACTCCCTAGGATAATTCACTGTACTATATAAAGTTGTTCTGCCCTGTCCTGTCATTTCTCCACCCTCATGTAGCATTAGGCACCAATGGAGTCTTGTCCTTCTAGATAATCTGGATAGTGTTCATGATGTTTTCCCATACTTAGATATTTTTCCAGTCCATGTCTTGTACTTCCTTCAAGACCTAGCTATAAGCATCTCAAACTCAATATGTCCAGAACAAAAGTCAGCATCTTTCTCCCCAAACTCTCCTCTATTCCAGATATCCCTAATTATGAAGGTATTGCTATTCTTCCCAGCAAACAAGCTCCCAAACTATCCATCCCCTCCCCTGCTCATCTTGGTTTCCCCTGGCTTCCTTCAAGGCGCAACTTAGGTCAAACCTTCTGCAGGGGTTTTTTCCCACCAGAGTTAGCTGACAATGTCTTCAACCCTCACTGTCATGTAATTCTTGAAGCATTTTATATTTGTAGCACATATAATATGTCCCAGCCCCATGGGTCTCTGAGTAAAGTTGCCCCACGCTGAAAATACTGTGTGAGTCCACACCTACTTAAAGCCAAGCTCAGGAACCCCCACCAAGAGGTTTACTCATACTAATCAGCCAAAATGATTGGTTTGAGCAATGAGTTCAAAACAAAGGCATTTAATGAAATAGTGCAGTAAAAAAGTAATCATTTTCCTTCTAAATTTGGTGCAAATTGCCCCACAAATATGTATACCATCCATTGATCTTCTGCTATCTTTGCCGAGCCAAAACTGGAGTCCTCAGCTAAAACATTACCTTTTTCTCATAAGAATGACTCTTAGCCATCCATCTCTTTTTTAGTCTAGGGCTCAGAGTCTCAGTTTTATCTCCTTTAGAAAGGTAAGTTAAGATCTTCAAATATCCAGTCATAAGACTAGAGGAAAGTGGCTTTTTTCTCCAAAAGAAGAAAGAGGCTTTTGTGGTATGATGGCAACCTTCAGTGAAAAGGAGCATTTAAGAAAAATAATAATAATAATAATCATATTCCTGACTGACTCACAGGTTCTCCTTAGGATACTTTTTTGTTAGTTTACTTATTACATTGGAGCATGACTAGAATATAACTTTCATTTGCCATGGCCTTCGCTTTTTTGCTCCTTTTGAAAAAAATATACAAGAGATTCAGACTCAGATGGAACTTAGATGAGAAAAAATTGTTGGCCTTTCTGAAGGACCTTCCCTTTTCAGTTTATGGAGCATGATACACAGAACCAAAAGCGGGTTTGCAGAAACCCTTATAACCTGAAAAAAGAGAACTTGATTAAACAGACTGAGCACAGAGTGAGCCAGTTAATGTACACCGTGTACAGGAGAATTCAATACCAGTGCCTTTAAGAAGAAAGACTCATGGAAATAAAATTGACCTGTTATTTTCCTTTTTTCTTAATAAAGGCTTCAGATTATTAATAAACTATTCATTATTCAGTCTTCATTGAGAACAAAGACCTTCTGTTTCATGTTGTTTTTAAGTCTGGAAAAGAAATATTTTATTTTTCTGCCTGCAGATGGATGGAATAATTGTATAAATGTTTCATATATAATACATATATGTACATATATACACTTACAAAAATGCACATATACACATATTCATAGATGCATTTACATGCAGAATAGGTTGAATGAGTCAGCTAGCTAGCACAGTGGATAGAGTGATGGTTCTTGAGTCAGGAAAGACTCATTTTCCCAAGTTCAAATCTGCTCTCAAGCACTTACTAGCTACATAACCCCGGGCAAATCATTTAACCTTATTTGCCTTAGTTTCCTCATCTGTAAAATGAACTAAATCCCTCCAATACCTTTGCCAAGAAAACCTCACATGGAGTCATGAAGAATCAGACAAGACTGAAAATGACTAAACAACAATAGCAAATAGGTTGATAGAGACTCAAAAAACTTTTGCTCAGCTGTGCTCACTGCTACAAGTAATTCCCAGGGTGAAAACTCCTTCTATCATTGCATATCAATACCTTAGTCAGAGAAGTTATCATCTTAGAAAGTTGCTTGGGTACTAAGATAACTGGTCAGTGATCACATCATTGGCATGTCATAGGCAAAGTATGAACCCAGAAATTCTTGACTCCAAAACCAGCCCTTCCTCCAATATATCATGCTCATGCTGCTTTTTTTGACTCAACACTAATTTGATAGATTCATATTTAAATTTGCTTTCATCAATGAAATACTTAGGCATGTAACATATTGGAAAAAGTCAAAGTTTAACTGTAAAGACTACTGAAAAGCAGCCTGAATAAGTTCCACGTAGCCAGCATCCTAGTTCTAGCCCTGTTACCACCTGGGCAAGTTACTCCATTTTTTAAAAATTTCCTCATCTATAAAATAGGAATAATAATAGCACCTAACTCACAGGGCTGTTGTTAGGATCAAATGTGCTATTGCATATAAAGCAAATTACTTGCTCTTGGCAATTCTCAACTTGCCATATAAAAGTCAGTTATTATTATTGATGTTAATAGTATTTTTCCTATTGATAATTTGCAAACTATCTGGAAATCAGAGATTGAATAACTTCGGAAGGTTCAGAAATTTGAAATTTATAGTTTTACAGAACTCCCAACTATGGTGCAAAACATGTCACAGAATCTCTTCCAAGGAAATATAGTAAATGAAAACAATGTACCTCTAGCAGTTTTGTGCAGAAAATGAAGCAGATAAGAAAGTTTCAATCCACTCTTCTATTCATTTAATAATGTTCCTTATGTAATGGGGGGCCATTTAAAAAATACTAAAAATGGTGGATTTAAGTAGATCATATAATCAACTCCCATGACTAAAAAGGAACAGGTGGCATTAGATATCCTCAAGAACATGTATGAAGGGAAAAAAGGAATTAACTGATCACATTATAAGAATGAAGCTTACAAAGATAAATCTTGACCGTAATTATAGTTATGAAATAGTAAAAGAACTAAAGCATTTAGTGGCTCCACAACAATGCATTTAGGAAAAGCTATAAGTGGCATTTCAGGGCAGGATGAGAAGGTAAGAATAGGTTTGACATCTGTAGTGGTAGAAAGAATACACCACCTTATATGATGGTGGAGTGTCCAACGGAACATCCTTAAGGAGCATGCCATTGAAGGTCAACAAGCACACTAATCATGCTACGTTTTTTTTATTTAAAGGATCTCATAATTCTGCCACTTAGCGATTTGCCTTTGTATGAAAACTCATGTATAAATTCTTTTTTTCTTTTCTCTTTTAGAAACTCCTTTGTTCCATATTTTATAGGGTAATTATTGAAACCTTTCTTTTCTCCCCCTCTCTCTTTGATACTGCAGAATAACAGACTTAGAAAATACGCCTTTGAATTGAAAATGAATGACCTGACATATTTTGTGCTGGCGGCTGAAACAGAGCTGGATATGGATGAATGGATTCACACTCTCAACAAAATCCTCCAAATAAATCCTGAGGGGCCCCTTCAGGAAAGGAAGAGTGCAGACCTCACAGATCTCAGGCTGGGTGAGAAACAGATGTGCTTCCATTTCTTCTCACACTGAAAGGAGACTCCCTATTTGGGGTCATTTAGGTCACTGAAGTTGCCACTAGCTCAAATAACTTTCTGCCTCTAACCCGTACATCCCAGAGGTATCCATTTCTAGAAATTCATCCCCCAAATCTTTCCATTGACTTAATAATGGTGGTTACTGAAAATGAGTATTTTTCCAGTTGGTTGAAAATAGTTTGGATAAGTGTATCTCAACAGAAGTTGGTGGGGGTCATCTGTTGGCAACACTGCAAACATAATTTCTGAAACCAGCTAATGGATCATGACCTTTCTCAAGGGTTATATAACATGTTTTATGACCTGGCATTTTAATCAAGTAATAAAACTCCTCAGGTTGATTTTTAAAGGTTGATTGATAAGGTAAATGCCCATAAATTCATAAATGTCTCATGGTACAGGAGATAGAGCCTGGAATCAGAAAAATCTGATTTCAAATCTGAACTTACACTCTATGACTCCAAGCAAGTCATTTAACCTCTCAGTACATCAAATTCCTCATCTATAAAGTAGGGATACTAATAGCATCTACCCCCAGATTTGTTATGAAGACTGAATAAGATATTTGTAAAATGCTATGCTAACATTAAAGTATAAATGCTAGCAGCTATTATTATTATAAATAATTCTTTATGAAAATGAATCCTCCAGTTAGACATTTTTCCAACTTTTCTTCCAAATGTCTCCTCTTTTGGTTCTCCTCCTAGCAGTTTTCCAATCTCCTTTGCTTGTTCATGGTACATATTCTGCCTATGGCTGTCCTTCAAGCTTCTATCCTGGGCTCTTTTTTCCCTCTTTTGTTTATACTGTCTCCCTTGGAGATCCCTTCAGGTCCCATGAGTTAATTATCATCTCTACACAGCAGATGATTCCCCAGTCTATCTAGTCTTAGCCTCTTCCCTCCATTACAGTTCCATATCACTAGTTGCCTTTAGGGTATTACAAACTCGATGTCCTATGTCTATCTCAGACTCAACACATCCAACACAGAATTAATTATCTTTTTCCCAAACTCTCCTCTCTCAAGCATCCCAATTTGTGTCAAAGGCAGCACCATCCTGCCAGGCTCCAAGAGATCTAATGACATCATATTCTCAACTTCTCATTCTCAGTTATCACATATATCCAGTCTGTCGCATAATCTTGTTGTTGTTCCCCTTCACAATATGCCCTCTTCTCTTCATTCACGAAGCCATCACCCTGGTTCAAGCCTTCATTACCTCATTACCTGGACTATTGTAATAATCTTCTAACTGGACTCTCTGCCTCATGTGAAGAGAAGGGAAGGACGAAGGGGAATAAGCATTTATACCCAACAGAACAGCTTCCAATTACTGTGCTAAATGGTTGTTTTGGTTTTGGTTTTGGTTTTTTTTTTACCTTTACCTTCTATCTTAGAATCAATATTATGTATTGGTTCCAAGGAAAAAGAAAGGTAAGAAATAGGTAGTGGGTTCAAGTGTCACATAATTACGTGCTTTTTACAAATATTATCTCATTTGATCCTCACCAGCTACCTATGAGACAGATACTATTATTATCCCCATTTTACAATTAAGGAAACTGAGATAAACAGAGGTTAAGTAGCTCAAGCAGGATCATACAGATCTTTGAGGCAGTATTTGAACTGAAGCCTTCCTGATTCCATTTCTAGCAGTTTATCCACTGTGCCACTTAGAAGTCTGATAGTGAAGGAAAGATGCCTTTTGTTGCCTGAATGAGAAGAGGAAATCTCAGACCCATGGAACCTACTTCTCCTTTCTCCCTTCTTCATTCAAGCATATTGTTTCTGTTGTCAGTTCTGTCATGGTCAAGGCTTCAGAGGAAAAGAAGAAAGGCTGTTTTGTTGATAGGGTCCGTGTAAGATGTCTTAGAGAGTCTAGGTGGCCCTGGTTTCAAAGGGGGGCAATGCCCAGATCTAAACCAAAGGAACCAAAGTATAAGGGGAGTGGAGTTGATAAACGTCTCAAAACACGAAGGTCCCCGATAGTCTGATCCACAGTACAAGACTAGTGGGACTGAAGGGTGACCATGACTGAAATGAGAGCAGTATTAATCCTGGGGTCAAGGACAAGGAGAGAAACTTCAAGAAAAGGCAGCTTGAGAGAAGAGGATCACAGGTAGACTCCTATGGTGAGGGATGGATATTAACCCAGCCAGCAGTAATTCCAACACTTTCAGTGGACAGATAAGGGGGCACAGACCCATGGGCTGTCATGTAGTAAGAGGGAAAGGTGAGAGATGATAAGCTTTAATGACCACAGAGCTGGATCCAAGTCTGGGTAAGTGTCCCCAGGTTTGTGATTCTAATCTGAGTGATGTATTTTAAGGATAGCATTGATGATTTGGTTTTCTAATGTGTCTTTTTAAGATTCTCTGGAAAATTCTATGACTTGTGAATGCACATCAGAGGAAACAGACTCTTCAGAGAACAACTTGCATCCAGAATTTGCTAAAGTAACTAACTGGGAGAATAGGGTAGAAGATGGGAGGATAATTGTGCCAAGAAGGGTTTTTAGGTCATGTTTGCTTCTATATACAACCTCAGTAAATCAATTTTTATTCTCTTTCTCCATCTTTAAATGGGGAGTGGGTCTGGGTGGTCTTTAAAATGCCTTTCAGGAGGAATTCCCCCCCTCAAATTCCAATATCACCAAGTGCATGTTTATCAATGGAACATGCCAAGTTAAAAATGGAAATATAAACATTTTCCAAAATTTGATCTGAAATGAATGGAGATAAGGATAACAATGAGGGAATGACTTCTTTTTTGGAGGGTGGCAAAGGCAGGATTGGGGAAAGGTCACAGATATCTGGGTTTCTATAAGTTAATATGTTTTGTTTTGTTTTGTTTTGTTTTGTTTTGTTTTTTTCCAAAGTACCTCACAGAAACAGAAGAAACTGTTAAAATGTCACGAAACATGGAGAGACTAAATCTGTTTTCCCTGGATCCAGACATAGATGTAAGTTGGACTTCAGTGCACATAATAAATGTGAATCTATAAAATCAGAGTTTATCATTTTGATTAAAAATGTTGAACTGGGTGGTAAGTCAGTCCATTTTTCAAATTCTTTTTTTTTAATTAAGGCCTTAAAACTTCAGAAAAAGGATCCTTCAGATACAGAGTCCATGATCAGACCATTTGAAGAAAAGACAGCCAAGAGATTTATGACTGTTTGTAAATCTCTCAATTTAAACCTTCAGGGATGTGTCACTGAGAATGAAAATGATCCATTGACTAATGTAAGTTGTTTTTGGTTATTTTATCCATTGATATGTCAAGAGCATCCCTGAGTTGTCCTTTACTTACCTTAGCTAAGTCCAGACTTTGACTAGTTTCAGCAATGGTGCAATGAAAAAATATAAACATGATTAACAAATTCCTTGTTGCACTTGATTATTATGTTTCTTTTTAGGATGAACTTAACCCCAAAGATTTTTAGACCCCCACTCTGCAAAATGTTGTTGGCCAGTTATTTTTTCAGTCATATCTGACTCTTCATGACCTCATTTGAGGCTTTCTTGACAGAGATACTACAGTGGTTTGCCATTTCCTTCTCCAGCTCATTTTTACAGATGAAGAAACTAAGGCAAATAGTATAAAATGACTCGCCCAGGGTAACACAACAAGTAAGTGTCAGAGACTGGATTTGAACTCAAGAAAATGAGTCTTAAGTCTCAAGAAATTACTCCAAGCATGGCAGTCTTTCTACTGTGCCACTTGGGTGCCCTACTGCAGTCACACAGCTCAATAGCAGCCAGCAAATCTCTACCCATAATGTCTAGCCAGAAAAAATACTCCTAATTCCTCCAATATAATGCATCAAAAGAAAGGCTGTATTTATTACCATTTCTAGTTATTTGGCTCATGTCTTCTGCATTCCTATTCAGACTCTTTCTGAGTGGAACTCATTTAATTTCTAATATTAGGAAGGTGAATGAGCATTTGTGCTTGGATGGATGTGTGTGTGCACTGACTGGCCAGTGTGAGGCTTATGGTGAAAGGAAAGAGAAATAACTAGCATTTTCTAGTTAGTATAAAAGGAAAATAAATAATTTTTATCTTGCATTGAACACCACTGGATGCTAATGGCTGGTGTTTTCTAAAAATTGTGTGTTACTACAAAAATAAGTGGTTGATTATTTGCTCATTAATGAACCCTCTGGATAGATTCTGATTTCTAATATACTTCTTTGTACAGAGTAAACAGAGTGATGGGCTTAAAGTCTGAAAGATTTGAGTTCAGATACAATGTCTGGCCCTTACTAGCTATATGGCTTTTTGGCAGCTTTGAAAGGCCCTCAGGAAAATGACTAGGACTTATCTACAAAGACCATCATTGAAACTTTACCGGAGGTAATTCCTACACTGTCAGTGAATAACACTGATTAAATGAGAGATAATTTTATATTTTCAGTAAAACTCCCATCTAATAGTTATTTTCCTTTTTTCTTCTATACCTTCCTGTTAAAAAAAAACAATATCCTTTAATCAGATAAACATTTTTTTAATCATATTATTGGTTTTGGAGCCTGAATTGAGTTACTTTTGCTGACAGGCTACTTTTTGCTTTGGATCCCTAAGTTTATGGTTGTTGGTTTTTTTAGACCTTTACCTTCTGTCTCAGAAGGTAGAAGAGTGGTAAGGGATAGGTACTTAAAAGACTTGCCTTGGGTCACACAGCTAGGAAATAAATGTCTGGGGACAGATTAGAACCCAGGATTTCTCATCTCCAGGTCTGGGTCTTTATCTACTGAACTGCCTAGCTGCCCCAATCTATAAGTTTTTAAAGAATTCCTTGGAGGAACCTCTTGGATTTCTTTTTCTTTTCAGCTGACAACATCTATTTTCTCTTTCTCCCATCTTCCTGAACTCCATCAAAAAACGCAAAAATAAAAACAAAATCTTTTAAATAAATATACAGGTATCCTTTCCATGTAACAATTTTCTTTAATTGTAACTATAATTTATATATATACATATATATAACTATAATTTCATTATAGTTCCTATATATCACAGGTCAGTATAATAAATTAAATGGGAATTTTGGGGAAGTTTTGCAGAAACCACAGATCACTGATAAAGGCCAGCAGAGACAAAGAAAAAGTTTTTAAACTCATTTTTACTTAACACGAACCTACATATAGTCTATGACCAAATACTTAATCCAAATTTTATAATATAGTACTGAAAATAGCCCAGAAAGGAGAAAGAAAAAATTCAAACTTCTACTCTGGTATGAAGGGAAGGACCAAAAATTTTACATGGATTTTCTATATCATTTTCTATTCTGAATCCATCATCCATCTGTCAAGAAATGAGTAGCATGTTTCAGCAATGGTCCTCTAGCACCATATTCATTCATTACATTGATCAGAATTCTTAAATCTTTCACAATCATTTGTCTTTATAGTTTTGTGATTATCATGTTTATTGTTTTCCTGGTCCTACATACTCCACTCTCCATCAGTTCATATATGTCTTAGCAGTATCCTCTAAAACAATCCCCAATTATCTTTTTTCCAAACTCTCTTATGTCATAAAATGATGAATAATATATCTATCATAATTCATTCAATCATTCTTTAATAAGTCCACAGTGTGGCCCATCAAGTGGAGAATGGCTAAATGTTTTACAGTATATGAATGTGATGGAATGCTATTGTGGTATAAGAAATGATAAGAAGGATGGTTTCAGAGAAACATGGTGAGACATGCAACTGATGCAAAGTGAAGTGAGCAGAACCAGGAGAACATTGTAAAAGAAATAGTGTAAAGATGATTAGCTGTAAAAGACTTGGCTACTCTAATCGACAGTGATCCAATTCCAAAGGACTCATGTTGAAAAATTCTGTCCCTCTCCAGAGAGAAAACTGAGTGTAGACTGAAGCATACTTTTTCACTTTATATTTCTTGCTTTATATTGTTGCTTTCCAACAAGTCTAATATTGATATGTGTTTTGCATGATTTTATATTTATGAATTCATATTGTTTGTCTTCTCAATGGGTGGGGAAGGGGCAGGAGAGAAGAAGAGAATGGAAACACAATTTTTATGAATGTTCAAAATAAATAAATGGGGGAAAAGCCCATTGTATGGAGTTTGTTAAACCAAAAATTGAATATTTTCATATTTTTGTTTTTGCAATTTATGCATGGAGCCATTAAAAACAGGAATGACTGGTAAAAGACAATTTCCATGAGTGCTTCACTTACATATGAACTATATTTAAATTTTCATTGGCTTATTTAAAAAGGGGAATGGGGGGAATCTACATTGGGAACATAAGGGTACCTTCTTATTGAAAGGCACAATAAGACTAGTACTGAGGGAGGAAAATTTTACTTTTGAGGAGAAAAAAGGTATCAAATTGAATAAATCGCTTCACCATAGAAGATTTAATTTCAACATGTTCCTAAAATGTACAGTATTTATTTCCATTCAGATAAATAGAAATAAAATTCAAAGGTAATAATTACATGAGATGAAAGCATTAAGCATTCTTTTATTTTACTTGTCATTACATATATATGTGAATTCCTATCTCTGTTATTGCCAACATAGTTTTCTGTATTAGTGAGTCATTGCCAGGTTACATTGTCAGTCTAAACTATTTTGTGTCTTTTAGTTAATGAATTAATTTGAGTTTTTGTTACATTTAAATACCCAGTTAACTCCCTAGTTCTTTCCCCTCTCCCTGTTAGAAAAGGCATCATTTGGCAAAATGATATATGTATATGTAAAATTATGTGTTTCTTATTTCTGTTTCTCAATTCTTTCTCTGGAGGTAGACATACACAAGTCATTCTTCAAACAATGTATATCGCTGCTGTATAGAATGTTCTCATGACTCTGCTCATTTCATTCTTCAGAATTCATGTAGGTCTTTCCATTTTTTTTCAAAATTAATCTGCTTGTCATTTTTTTATGGCACAATGGTATTCCATAAGAATCAGATGCCACAATTTATTTAGCCATTCTCCAATTAATGAACATCCTTTCAATTTCTAGTTCTTTGTCATCACAAAAAGAGCCACTATAAGTAGTTTAGAATATATACTATCTTTCCATTTTTCCTTAATCAACTTAGGAAATTAACTTAATAGTTGTATTGCTGGGTCAAAAGGTATACAGAGTTTTATTACTCTGCGCATAATTCCAGATGGCTCTCCAAAATGACTGGGTCAGTTCACAGTTCTACCGATAGCATATTATTGACCCCATATTTCCACATCTCCTCCAAAATTTATCATTTTGTTCTTGTATAATTTTAGCCAATGTAATAAAAGATGATATTTTCAAGTTTTTTTGATTTGAATTTTTCTCTAATCAATGATGATTTTGAGCATTTTTCATATAGTTACATATAGCTTTGGTTTCTTCATCTAAAAATTGTCTATTCACATCTCTGAACCATTTATCAATTGGAGAATGACTCATAATCTTATGTATTTAACAATTTCTATGTATTTTAGCTATGAGACCTCTATTAAACTGTCTATAAAAATTACTTCCCATATTATTGCTTTCCTTCTCATCTTGGCTATGTTCATTTTTTTTGTGCAAAATCTTTTTGATTTAATGTGTTCAAAATTATTCACTTTATACCTCAAAATTTTTTCTATCTATTGTTTATTCATAGCTTCTTCTCCTCTCCATAAATCTGAGGTAATATGCTCTTCTAATTCGCTTGTTATCTCCCTTTATGGCTATGTCATGTATCCATTTTTATCTTATCTTGGTAAATAGTGTAAGCTACTAGTCTATAGCTAGCTTCTACCAGATTGTTTTCCAGTTTTCCCAGCAATTTTTACCAAATAGTGAAATCTTTATTTCATAAACTTGGATCTTTACTTTGTCAAACACAAGGTTATCATCATCTTTTATAACTGTTATAAGTCTGTTCTGTTCCACTGATCTACTTTTCCATTTCTTAACCAGTAACAGATAGTTTCAGTAATTATTGCTTTATAACATAGTTCAAAATCTCATGTTGTTAGATCACCTTCCATTATATTTTTAATTAATTCTTTTGAAATCCTTGACCTTTTGTTTTTCCAAATAAATTTTGTAATTATTTTTTCCAGTTCTTTAAAGTTTTTTTTTTTTTGGTAATTTGAGAGGGCATTGAATAAGAAGATTTGTTTAGGTAGGATTGTCATTTTAATTATACTGGCTCTGTTAACCCATGAACCTAGGTACTCTTTAAAAGAGGTTAAATTGGTCATGTACAAAATTTTTATCTTAGCGTAATCTTGTATATTTGAAAATCAGAGATACAATATGAGATATTGATACAGATAGGTATATTAAAATAGAAATATTGGCAATATACATATATATGTTATAAAGATAGAGATAGATATGTGGGGCAGCAAGGTGGCTCAATGTATAAAGTGTTGGGCCTGGAGTCAAGAAGACTCATCTTCCTGAGTTCAAATCTAGCCTCGTATACTAGTTACATGACCTTGGACAAGTCACTTTACCCTGTATGCCTCAGTTTCCTTATATGTAAAATAAACTGGAGAAGAAAATGGCAAATCACCACAGTATCTTTACCAAGAAAACCCCAAGTGGAGTTACAAACAGTTGGAAATGAGTGATAACTACTGAACAGCTATAATAAATATATACACATATATCTGGACATGGAGTTAAGAGGACTTGGCTTTGAATCATGCCCCCGATATTTACTACCTATATAACCATGGTCGAGTCATTTAATTTTTCTCAATTTCTTTAAGCATCAAATGAGGATAATAACAGCACCTATCCAATAGGATTATTATCAAGATTAAAATAATTAATGTTTGTAAAATATCCCAAGATGTCTCAGAAAAAGAATTTGAACCCAGACCTTCTAAATCTGAGGCCAGCTCATTATCTATTATATCATGTTGCTTCTTTTCATTGGATATCTTAGATGTTAGTTAAAGCTGTAATGAGAGATAGTATCATGCAGTGGAAAGAGCATTGACTTTGAAGTCAAAGGTTGAACCACTCTTCTGCCACTTACTACCTGTGTTACATGAGCCAAAACACTGAACATAACTGGACCTATATCTTCATTCTCAAATTAAAGACACGGAAGTCATGACCTCTAAAGTCCCTTCTAGTTCTAAATCTCTGATCTGTAGGTACCTGCTTTTAATGCTGGCTAATGGGAAGCTAAGTGGCACAGTGGATAGAGCATCAGAAGACAAGTTCAATTCCAGCCTGAGACACTAGCTGTGTGACTTTGGGCAGGTCACTTAACCTCATTTGCCTCAGTTTCCTCCTCTATAAAATGAGCTAGAGAAGGAAATGGCAAACCACTCCTGTATGTTTGCTAAGAAAACTTCAAATGGGGTCATAACAAGTCAGACATGACTGAAAATGACTGAACAAGAGAAAAAACTTCCTAACTCCTGGTTTGGCACTCTCCATGGTTCTGAGTCTAGTGATGATACCATTCTACTGAGTATACATTTTGTCATGGAGTACGTAGTAGGCATTTTTTATCTTTAGATTCCTTTGTCCAGTATCCATCGATTTGTGCCCCAATGCATCTATGATTTAATCCATGGGAGCATATTCTTCAAAAATGAAGAAATGAAGACTGCAACTCATCCATTCCCTTCTCACAATGCAGCTCCTGTCCATGTCATCCCCTTAATCTCCCACAGGGATATCCATCCAATGTGCTGGAGGCCATTATCTCTGAGTCTTGACTGGAGTATTGAAACAGTATATGGATATTTATTTTTACTCATCCTCACTACAAGACTGGCCACCCCCTCCTTTTTCCACCCCTTTTCGTGATTCTAAATTTCAAGCTGTTATCCAAGTAGAATCTGCAATTTGGTAATAAGATGCATCCTGCTTCCATCTACCCTGCAGCTCTCCATTGCCCTTTGGTGACCTCCCATTTTAATTTCTGGGGAGATTGTGGCATTTCATAATGTGTAGTCATAGAGTATCTATTTATATCCCTGTAAAAAATGATCTCCCCAGCTTGTTATTTTGATCTTCATCTAAGTAAGAATGAAGCAACCAGAAATGAAGGTATAGTTAGAGTTGATCTGTGTCTCCTGAAAATGGGTCTGGGGGCTCTTGAAAATCTGGCATTGTTTCTAAAAGGTACTTAGAGAGGCTCCAGTGGAGGGAAAGAAAGCAAAGGTGCTCAAATGTTTTTGAGGAGGGCAAGGGGAAGAGTGAATGCTATTTTTTTCTTTTTTCTCTTTAAACCTTTCCCTTCTGTCTTAGAATCAATGTGGTATATTGGTTCCAAGGCATAATAACAATGAGGGCTAGGCAATGGGGGTTAATTGACTTGCTCAGGGTCACACAGCTAGGAAGTGTCTGTGTCTAAGACCAGATTTGAACACAGGACTTCTCATCTCTAAGTTTCGGCTCTCTAATCACTGAAGTCATAAGTACTATTTTTGAGGTCCAACCCTGACTGTGGAACAAGAGTAAGGGAGGTTTAGACATTGAAAAGGGGGGACAAGTCAACAAAATATCATCTAAAAATATGTAGTAAATCTATGGCTCCATGCTATATGCTGAGCAATTTTTTTTAAAGCAGAGATTTGGGCCTGAAAGGATTCCTTAGTGGTATCATATCTGTCTTTTCCTTGACAGCTGTAGGTACAGGAACAGATAAGAGAAGGGCAGGTCCTAAGTGACATAACAGAAATCTGAGCCCATATCCTTTGATTTGAAACACATACTTCCTTCCACTTGAACTGAGTTAAAATTCTGCTTCAGACACTTACTGACTATGGAACCCTAGGAAAATGATTTACCCTATTTATGCCTCTGTTTCCTCCTCTGTAAAATGATGAATTAAGGTCCCTTCCCTCTCTAAATCTAAGATCCAAATATTATTATCCTTATGTTATAGATAAGGCAACAGTATCTGAGTTGTCCAGTAACATATCTGAGGAATGATTGGAATGTAATAATATCCTCGCCCTAAGTTTAGCAATTTTTTTCTTCACAACAAGCTGTCCAATGACCTCAAGAGATACAATATGAAGGGACAGCTGGGTTGTGCATTGAATAGAGTGTTAGTCCTGGAGTCAGGAAGACTCATATTCCTTAATTCAAGTTTGGCTTCAGGCACCAGCTGTTGGACCCTGAGCAAGTCACTTAAGGGACTTTTGTAAGGGATTTGAAAGTATTAGGGAAGTTGAGACAGGTATAGAAATATTTGTAATCAAGTTAAGTATGAAAAACATATAGGTGATACAGAATAATGTTCAATGAAAGTCCAGAGACTTCTATAGAAATTTACCTCTGAAGGGCAGAAAGAAAGTTCCATGAAAAAGGTGACATTTTATCTAGAATTTGAAAAATCAGTAGATATCAAAAGACAGAGATTATGAAAAGTGTTTTTTATAGAAAAGTATGGAATATATTCAGAAGAAAATAGTATCTTGCTTAATTGAACTGCAAAACAAAATAGAAATAGATTTAGATGTGATGGAGCAGGGCTTTCCATATTATACCAAGTTTGGATAGTATCCTCCCCTTCCTTATAGCAATTAAGTGCACAGTGGATAGAGCATCATATCTGGAAGTCAGGAAGATTTATCTTACTCAGACACGTACAGGCAAAGTCGCTTAACCCTGTTTGCCTTTGTTTCTTCATCTGTAAAATTTTGTTAACAGGAACACCTATCTTCCAGGGTTGTTGTAAGGATAAGATGAGGTAGTAATTGAAAAGGGCTTACCAGTGTGCCTAGAACATAGTAAGTTCTATATAAATGTTAGCTATTATTAGTGCTGAAATTTCCCTAGAATATGTTATCTCCTTTGTTCCTTTGGTTCATTCATGTCACATTCTACTTTGAATTATGCTTGACCCTATACTAAGTTAGTAAACTCTTGTTTACTATATGTATACTATATATAACTAAGTAAACTATAAGCTCATTGAGAACAAGAACTATATAGTTTTTCATCTTTCCAAATAATAAGAACAGTGCCAAATATATATGTATGTATTTATATATAAATATGTATAGTAAGTACCTAAAATTTTATTAAATTAAATCTTCTGCCAAGAAAAAGAAGCCTTAGGATCACAATAGGGCAAGATGATTACTGAATTCTTTCTGTTAAATAAAACGTGTTTCTAACATAATTTCCTGTATGACTTTCTTCCTCATTAAGCAGCTTTGCATGTTTGATCAAGAATGTTTATTAACCATCTAATCTTTTATTTTGCTTGCAGATTGAACCGTTTTTTGTAAGCCTGGCCCTTTATGATACCAGAGACAACAGAAAGATTTCTGCGGATTTTCATGTGGATCTGAACCATACACTTGTTAGACAAATGGTTTCAGGTGCTTCAGTGGCCCTGGAAAATGGCAACATTGATACAGTCAGCCCCAGACAGTCAGAAGAACCACATGTGAAGGGGTTTCCTGAAGAATGGCTAAAGTACCCAAAGCAGGTCACCATTTTGTTTCTCTCTGGTTATATAGGAAGCTTTTTAAAACTCCATTCTTACCAACAAATGGGATTCTTTTGGGGCACCAAAAAATGAAGTTTTAAGTTCTAAGTGGAATTTTATAAATGACTAAATGAATAAACCTTCATTTTATTCTTATAGGCTATTTTTTCTGTAAGTAACCCACACTCTGACATTGTTTTGGTGGCCAAGATCGAAAAAGTGCTTATGGGAAATATCGCCAGTGGTGCTGAACCTTATATTAAAAATCCAGATTCCAACAAGGTAATCAGCAAACTTTCTTAAGCATTCTTTAATTTTTTCCTTAAAAGAAAAGACAAGAAAACCAAATGTTGATTGTTTAGTTATTGAATTTGAGAGGCTAATTGCTTTTTTAAAATCTCACTAGTGAAATAGTCATGAATATTTAAAAAATAACATATTTCCATACAAAAAAGTAGTATAGAGCAATTGGATTGGAATACCTGGAGAATATTCTACTTGAGATTAATGTTTACTATTTTAATAATACTCCTTTCAATATGAATTACAATACTAGTGAATAAAGGTATTGTGTATGTCAAGGATATGAATTTGAGAAATCTTTATTTTCCAGATATTAAGATTCTTCCAAGTTAGTAAAAAAGTTAGTTTTGGAGGGAAGATTATTACTCAGGGGATCCAAGAGTAAAGGGAATAAAGTAAAAATCCCTTTATTTATATCCTTATATTTATTCTGAGTATCCTTGTGTCCCTCTACCATTGTAATGTAAGCTTCTTTTGAACCCAGGTTTTCTCATTCTTTTGTATCCCAAGAACCTAATAGAGTTTCTGACCCATAGAGAGCATTTGAGAAATACTTATTGATTGATTAACTATGATTTTAATATGAAAGTTACTAGATGCTCATTGCTAACTTATTTTACCCTTTTTTTAGTATGTACAGAAGATATTAAAGTCAAACAGGCAGTTCTGCAGCAAGCTGGGAAAATACCGCATGCCATTTGCTTGGGCAGTGAGGTAGGTTAACTATTTTGCTAGCATAATTTTACCCAATGACTAGATAATGGAATTTTAAAATCTTTCCTGTGATGTAGTAGAAACAGGAGACTAGGTGGCACAGTGGACAGAGCATTGGTCTCAGAGCTAGAAAAATCAGAGTTCAAATCTAGACTCAGACATTTACTAGATATGTGACCTTGGGCAAGTCACTTAACCCCTGTCTATCTCAGTTTCTTCATCTATAAAGCTAGTGATAGTGATAGCACCTACATCCCAGAATTGCTATGAAGAACAAGGAGTATAATATATTTTTAAACCCTTACCTTCCGTCTTGAAGTCAATACTGTGTATTGGCTCCAAGGCAGAAGAGTGGTAAGGGCTAGGCAATGGGGGTCAAGTGACTTGCCCAGGGTCACACAGCTAGGAAGTGGCTGAGGCCGGATTTGAACCTAGGACCTCCTGTCTCTAGGCCTGGTTCTCAATCCACTGAGCTACCCAGCTGCCCCCGGAGTATAATATTTTTAAAATACTTTGCAAATTGTAAAGTACTATATAAATGCTTCTCATTATTATTAAGATTTCTAGATTAGGAATCAAGAGACCAAGTCTCAGATTTTAATTCTTACTATGTGACTTTGCTCAAGTCCCTTCTCTTCTCCATGCCTCTTTTTCGTCATCTATAAAATGGGAGAGTTGAACTAAGTGATATTCAAGATCCCTTTTAGCCCCAAGATTCCAGTATTCTATGCATCTGAAATTTACTTATACACAAAAGACAAATTATCTATTTAATTAAATAATGTAGTATATAAGCATCTACTACATACAGGCTATGAAACACAAAGTAAACACTGGAGAGAAAAATACAAAAATGAAAAATAGTTCCTACTCTCCAGGAACTTACAGTCTCCATTTATCCAGCATAAGAACCTTGAAATCCTGGGGTAAGGGAATGAGAGTGGGAAGGGAACATTATATAGGAAAGTATAAACTCTTCCTAGGAAGAGAATCTGTTATATACAAGATTTATCAAGTGGGTTCATGATAAACACTAAATAACTAACAATTTGTTACATTATATATTTGGCATCTACACCACCTTTTCTTTTGATCTTATTTTTTGCTTTATTGATGCCATTGAGGAATTTTTTGCTTTGAAATTATTATTCATTATATTGCCCCCTTCCATAGAAATTTCTCTTGAAAGAAGGAAAAACAGTTCAACAAAACAGACATAATAACCAAATCTGACCATTCAGCCTTTGCTCCCTTTCCTCCCTACGAAGAGGAAGGGTTATAGTCATCATCTCTTCCACAAAACCAAGATCTCCACAAATTTCTTCACATATACATAATCTAAAAGACTGATATTTACTGTCATTATGTGAATTGGTGGGCAAAACATTGATTATATTCATTTTTCTTAGGGGTTACATTTATCATCTTCCCATATAAGAATATAAAGTTTTACTTACTGAGTCACATGATTATTCTTTCATGTTTACCTTTTTGTGCTTCTCTTGAGTCTTGTATTTGAATGTCACATTTTCAATTCAGCTCTGGTCATTTTATCAAGAAAGCTTGAAAATCTTCTATTTCATTAAATATCCATTTTTTCCATTGAAGGATTATATTCAGTTTTTCTGGGTAGGGTATTCTTGGTTGTAATCTTAGCTCCTTTATCTTCTATTATATCATGTTCTAAGCCCTCCACTACTTTAATATAGATATTGATAAATCTTGTGTTGATATCAGCTGTGGCTCCATGATATTTGAAGTGCTTCTTTCAGCACTATCAAGAGAGATCCTGAAGGTCTCTTTCAGGAGGTAATCTATGGATTCTTTCCATTTCTATTTTATCCTCTGGATCTAAGATATCATAAATTATGATGTCCAGGCTATTTTTTATTATGGCTTTCAGGTAGTTTAATAATTCTTAAATTATTTCTCCTTGATCTGTTTTTCAAATCAACTAATTTTCCAATATTTCACATTTTCTTCTGTTTTATTTTCTTGACTTTGACTTATTTTTCCTTATTTTTCATTTTAAAATAAAACATTTTTTAAATACACCCTGTGCCAGACTCTGAGAATATGAAGACAAAAACAAAATAGCCCTTGCCCTGAAAGAGTTTTTCTTGACACTACTTACTATGACATGCAGATTCATTGTCCAAGACTACTGATTGGAGGTATACTTTGAACACTGGATCTTTCCATCAGCGTTTAAAGGAAAGGACTTTAGAGGTCATCTTGTTATGGCATTATAGGATCATAGGCTGAAAGCTGGAATGGCCTTAGTTGTCAGTATATATAATACCCTCATTTTATAGATGAGGAAATTAAGATTATGTGACTAGTTAGTATCAAGGTAGGATTAAAACTCAGATTTTTCTGACTTAAAGTCTAAAGCTCTGTTTACTTCCTGTCTGCCAAATAATCTAATCTCATTCTACAAAAGAGGAAAGAAAATCCCAAAGATAATGAACATGGGTGGTGAGGAGTAGAACTCCACTTTCAGCTCAGGTTTGGAGATAACAAATCCAGGACTCTTTCTATTCTATTTTTCGTACTCTGCCTTGCATTATACTTAAATGTATGCATGTCTAATGCTTTGTTTCTGTTGAGTTGTTTCAGTCATGTCTGACTCTTGATGACCCCATTTGGGATCTTCTTGGCAGAGATTCTGGAATGGTTTGCCATTTCCTTCTCCAGCTTATTTTACAGATGAGGAAACTAAAGCAAACAGAGTTAAGTGTCTTGTCTAGGGTCACATAGCTAGTAAGTATCTGAGGCCAGATTTGAATTCCTGTTCTCCTGATGCTAAGCCCAATGCTCTATCCACTGCACCACTCCTAATTTCATATATTTTTTTAAAAATTCTTTGAAGACAGGAACTGTGTTATCTCATCTTTATATTCCTACTATCTAGTACAGTATCTTACCCATATATAGTAGATACTTAATAAGTGTTTGTTTAATTGAATTGAATTATTGTCACAAACTTTTTCAGTAGAAAACAGTCTACATTATTAATGTCGATAAGTTTTTTCCTATGATAGTATCTTTGAAGAAGATTAGAGATCTAATAATGTCTCCAACTGATTTGTAAAATAGATGCCATTATATTTTCTTATTTCTTCTTCCTGAAAGCCATTGCAATTTCTAAGATAAATAAAATCTACTACATAAACTAGGTAACCTGGACTATCAACAGGATAGTATAAGGGGAAGATGAGGTCAAGATTTGATCCAAGAAAGAGACTGTAGGAGGATTTGAGAATGAACAGAAGTAATTGTTCTGTTTGAAATGAGGCCAATATGACCAATATGAGGCCAACTGACCAAAAAAAAAAAAGTACAATAGAGTTTCCCAAGGAGCTAAACTGAGTTAAATATCCCCAACAATAGAACTAATTATCCACTGGGGACAGAAAAGCCAACAAATTCTATCATCAACTATAGCAACAACAGATTAATGGTTCTGAGGTAGTCTAAAGATGGATGTAAGCCCCTAGTCAGATATAATATATTTATGAATTATATCAAATCAATTGTGTCTAGCAACTAATTAGGTTGCTACTTTACATGGTCAGTGGGAGGATGTATGGTTATGCTAAAGATTTCCTATTAGAGCATGTGTCTTGTTAAACCACAGATGCTTTAAGATGCCTTCTCAAACACTTTTATATCATGGAGATAGTACAGCATGATGGACAGCATGGATGGATAGAGCCAAAAATACCTGGGTTCAAATATTGTCTCAGATTCCCAGAAATTCTGTGACTCTAAAAATCATTTTACTTTTTGGAGCTTCATGTTTCTCATCTGTAAATGATAGTACTTCACAAGGTTGTAGTGAGAACCAAATAGCAACATGTGTGTAGAAAATTTACTAGAATATCATAGGTATGTGAGAGTCAGTCTCTGAAAAATTAAACTGACTTCAAGTTTTCATAGCCTTCCCACCTTTGATATTACTGCTGTCATTTAGTTTAAGGTTGTTATTCATCCAGTATCTTAATGATTTCACATGGCCATTGAAGTTTTTTTTCTTTTCACTTTATATTATCCAAAAGAATCCTTATTTTGAAATATTATTTGTTTTATTTTACTCTAAAATATGACTCTAAAGTCAACTGTGTCAGCAAGGTATACTAGAAATAACAATTTAGCTTATACATAAATTCACAGAAAAAAAAAACTTAATGGATTAGAATTCTGTTTTTATTCAGTTCTAGTCAAGATGACATTTGATTCTCATCACATGTGCAAAATCTTCTGTCCAAAAGGAATTTGGTGCTTGGCTCCTTTTTTTGGGAGGGGGAAGAGAAGCCAGCTGTGGTGCCATTTTACAATGAAAATGTTATCTTTTCAGCTAATCACGAGAGCAGATACAGATGGCTTGCTAATGGCTAAATTTTTAGCACTTATTTATTGGACAGAGGTTTAACCCTTAAATATGTGTCATGTTATTGAGCATGAAAATGGAACTTTAAAAAAAAAAACCTTACCTTCCATCTTGGAATCAATACTCTGTATTGGTTCCAAGGCAGAAGAGTGGTAAGGGCTAGGCAATGGGGGTCAAGTGACTTGCCCAGGGTCACCCAGTTGAGAAGTGTCTGAGGCCAGGAAAATGGAACTTTTATTACAGTGTCTCTCTGAAAAATAATACATACTTCTAAATCTAGTGGGTCAACACCACCTCCTAATTTCTTCTAAATCTTGCCTCCTCAGATATTCTAAGCCAATAACCAGATTTTATTTTCCCTTGATACTAAAAATAGATAATTTCTTTCTAGTGTTTTAAGTTTTATATAATACATTATATATTTTAGCTCATCTGATCCTCATACAACAATCTGGTAAGGTAGGTACTTGTATTATCACTGTTTTATAGATAAAGAAATGGAGGTACAGAAAAATTGAGTGGAGCCCGTGGTTCCACCACTGGTAAGTGTCAAAGTCAAATTAGATATGATCTCTCATGATTCTAAAACTGGTACCTTTTCTACACTCTAGTGCTGTCATCATATTCTTTTCAAATTAAGATGAGTTCTTACATTCCTAATTCCTTCAGTGTTCTATATCCTCATCCACAGTTGCTTTGCTGTTTTGACTAATCCAAATAATGAAATGTATTGCAGCTCTTCCACCTCTTCTAGTCCTATGTGATATGCCTCCATATTTTACCTAATCAATGCACTCAGTTCCTTGCTAGGAGTTCCAGGCAGTCAGCTCTGGACATATAAATCCATCAGTGAGACCATCTATACCCCCAAAAAGCTGCCTTATATCCTTAGCACTGAGCACAGTGCCTGGTGCATAGCCTAATTGTTAGGTACATAGCCTAATAATAATCTAGACTCTAGATTCCCCAAACCTCACTAGCTACACTAACTAATCCTCCCTGGTTGATTTATAGGATGATACAGGTATTCAAGCTATAGTCAGGATTGAACCCTCGGTGGTTGAGTTCAGCCCAGCTGGACCTGGCCAGAGTTGGGTCAGGTCCTCACCAACACTCGTGGTTAGATACAGGATAGATGTTCACAGATCTTCTTTGGGATAATCTTCTTAGCAGACAGGATTTCACAGCATACAAGAACACTTTAAGTTTACATCAAAGTGGGTTTTCTTTAAGCAGGAACAGACAGAGAAAAGGTATCTTGATTCTCCTCAGCTCCAGGAGATAGGAAGTCAAAACCTCCTGTTTGCTCAAGGGACGGGAAGTCAAGAGCTCTGAGCAATAGTTGGTGTCCCCTAAAATACTCTTTCTGAGATCCAGAATCCAGAATCATTTCATTCCTGGCATGTTCCTAGCTCTCCTCTTCCAAAACTCTCTCTCTTTCTTATTTCAACCCATTTCTCCTCTTTCCTTCTAACACTTTGCTGCTATGACTGTCTTGGTCACTTTCAGAACCTATTTCTATTTCCTTCTCCAAACCCCTATTTTTACACACAGACCATAAGAATCCATTTTTATAGTTGGTTTATGAGAGGATGAAGCCTAGAAGAGTAACTAGACCTGACCAAGTACATACAGTAGAAATCCATGTGTCAGATAACCTAATTTTCAGAGCACTCAGTAATTGCTTCTAGAAATCTCTCAAAGAAAAAACTCCAAAAGAATGAGAAATGTCATGGAAAAAGACAATGGCAACCACCAACCCTTAGACCTGCATTTTTATTCTTACCAAATATTTGTCTAGAATGTTCTAAATCCATTTTATAAATACATATTGAAAGAACCATCCATAAACTAGAAAAAGGAAGAGATAGACTCTACAGTGAGCCAATCCAGGAGTTAGGAAGACCTGGTGTCAAGTCCCATCTCTAATACATACAAGCAATGTAACTCTGAATAAGTTAATTAATTTCTCAGTGCCTCAGAAAATGAATGTTCTCCAGCCAAAAGATCAGAGCAGGTGCTGATTAGCATAGAGAAGGGAATTTTCTCACTGGGGAAATCCATATCCCATTGAAATCATTGGTCTAATTCAAAGTAAATAAACAAATAAAATAGGAGAAATAAACAGACCCA
Organism: Monodelphis domestica; assembly: GCF_027887165.1. NCBI lineage: Eukaryota > Metazoa > Chordata > Mammalia > Didelphimorphia > Didelphidae > Monodelphis > Monodelphis domestica. The sequence continues at coordinate 64,012,847 of NC_077234.1, forward strand.
TGGACCTTTGTTTTTCCTGAATCGTATCTTCATAGTTATAGAGATGACTAGAGCTCTCACAAGTATTATATTTGTTGCTTTAAAGAAAACATTTAATTCAATAAAGAAAACTGCAGTCACAGGGGTTAGATCTCCTACAAAGTAACTCATGACATCAAAACATGGTACAATATTTATTTCGTGGCAGATGTATCTTTGTTAATCTCATTCAATGATCTCCTGGGCATTAGTGACATCAGATGAGAGGCTTAGAGAAAAATATCTGTGTATAACAAAAGACCTCATACGTGTGCTGGTAAGCAAAGTAGGATTGGCCAACCAAAGTTGGATTTCCTTTTGATGGAGAAACTTTATAAATCAGTAGAGCCTGAGATTTAATCACCTTTGGGAATTCTCATGCTAGGAATTCCCTCTACCAACACCAGTCACAAATCATCTATGGCTTAGTAGACAAACGCTAGGTCCCCGTCTACACGTAGCACCAAAAAAAGACAGAAATTGTCCAGTGTAACATACCTTGTAAGTGTCAGAAGTGAGACACGAACCCAGGTCTTCTTGATCCAAAGCTCAGCATTCTATCCCTTATATCATCCTGTAGATAGATAACATCATGCTAATTTACAAGGAGTAGTACAGTATAGTTGAAAGTGCATCAAGAAGACCTGAGTTCAAATCCTTCCCCAAACATTTACCTAACTGTACAGCTTTGTCCAATAGAGCCTATATATTACCTCACATGGCCTTTCTGAGCCTTTATTTCCTCATCTGTAAAATGAATATAATATAAAATGAAGATATTTACTCATCTAGAAAATGAAGGTCCATTCCAGCTCAGAATCTATGATCCTATGAATTCACCAAGCAAGTCATTGGATTCCAAGTTTCCCTACCATCAGATTTTGCTCTATTCTTATTTGAGGGGTTTGGTTTGGTTTGATTTTGGTTTTAAGTTCCACTAAACATTTATTGAGGCACTACACTAGGCTGAGGGGATGCAAACATGAAGATAGATTCTACTCTGGAGGAATTACAATCTAATGGAGAGAGAGACATGCACACAAATAGGCATGTTACAGGAGAGAGAGGAAGATCAGTATGGAGAAGAGATTCAAGCAAATACAGAAAGAACTGTGAGGACTACAAGATCATTTGCTCATTCTTGTCATGAGCTCAGCTCTTGTGATAGTTCCATATAAATAAGCAGCTCTTTGGGCAGGGATGGGAGTGAACACATCAACAATTTGTCCTACAGTCATTTAACTTAGTCATCCAAAGAGCAGAGTCTTTGGGATGACTAGATAATGAAAAAAGCTATTGATTGAACTGAATTCATACTTCTATACAGTTAGAAAAAAAATGTCATGTTACTCTCAACATGCCGATCACCTGAGGTGAAACCCAGTGTAACACTTAAACTTAAAATTGATTTTATCCTACACAGATCTATTTTCTTCTCTTTTTTAAATTATAAAAGAGAAGAGAGAAAATTAGAAGAATTGGTTTTATTAGTTGAAAGCTACTCCTTCTGAGAACAGGCTTGGCCTATCTTTCATCACCCCTTTTCATATCATGTTAGATTTGATATAGTGATTGATAGTCCCTAAAAAAAAGTGAGTTTGAAGGATTTAAGAAGTACTGAAATTTCCTGATCAGAAGAAATTAAAATCTAATCGCTTTCTTACACAATTAAGACTCACTCATATAGGATCATGGATTTAAAGTTAAGAGCAACTTTTGAGGTCATTTAGTATTACTTCTTCATTTTATAATTAAGGAAACTGAGTCATGGAATGTTAGTAAGTGAGAATAAGAGTTGACCAGTGGTAGGCTTCCTTACTGCCCATGCCCATGAATTCCTTTCTAGGATGGCACTAACCTTTCTTGCAACCTCCCCCTCAGCAGACTCAAAGTGTCTCAAAAATTCTACTCTATCACAGGCCCAGTGGGTCTTGTTTTTCAAGGTCTGAGGACATGTGTTGATCACTTTAAGCACCAGAAATGCTACCTATGATTCTTCCCTGTAATTTTTTCTTAATTGCTTCTTAAACTTTGATTTAAAATTGATGTAAATTCTCAAATCACAGGTTCAAAAAAATACTAAAAGCTAAACTAACAAACATAATATCATTGTCTTGCAGATCTGTATTTAAGGACAACCAGGGGAATGTGGATAGAGACTCAAGATTTTCTCCATTGTATAAGCAAGAGAGTAGCAAGATTTCCACAGAAGACCTGATTAAACTGGTGTCAGATTACAGGAGGTATGAAATTTGGGCACTACTATACAAAGTAAGACTTGGCAGCACTTTAACCATTTCTGTGGAGTCACTGTATAAATGCATCAAATTTTCAATTAAGTCATTTTTTTTAATTTTTTGAAATTTTATCATCTGCATATTTTATTACCAGAATCTCACTTAACTAAGATGAAGGATCTTCATATTACTTCATAAACTGCTAGAGTGTATCCTACACCAAATGTTCCAGAAATATAGAGAAGGAATTTGAAATGTTAAGGAGGACTCAAGTGCTACTGGAGAGGAAAATAAAACCAAGAATTATCAGAGTAGAAAAAAGGAAACATTTATTAGAATTTTACTTCAGTTAATTTATTCACCCACCAAGCCTACTTGTTGTTCATGTAAATTTCAATAATAAGTTTTCAAATTCTGTGATGGGCATGCATATATACCTCCAGGATTTTCCTGCCCCTTTGCCCCCATTTTTAGTTATTAAATATTTTCTTCTCCACATGTAAGAATGAGCAAAATGAAGATTCTTAAAAAATGTATTTAGCAGGGGTTAACTGGGTGGCGTAGTGGATTGAGAGCCAGTTCTAGACATGGGAGGTCCTGGGTTCAAAACTGGCTTCAGACATTTTCTTTGTGACCCTGGAAAAGTCACTTAACCCCCATTACCTACCTAGCCCTTACTACTCTTCTGCCTTATTCTTAGATGAAAGGTATGGGTTTTTTAAAATGCATTTAGCCAAAGTAATAATAGCATAATGATGGTTGCTCACAAGAAACTCAACTGAGGCTGTATCTTTCAGAAAACTGAAGAACTGAAAGGATTTCAGTTGCTGTCTAGTCCAACTGGTACCCAAAGGGAGTCACCAGTATAAAATATCTGATAAGTTCTCTGCTTAAAGAAATCCAGAGGGAGAACCCACTAACTACCAAGAGATCCCATTCCATTTTAGGATCATCTTATGGTTAGGACGTTTATTTCTGCCATCAAAGTCTAAATTTTAGTATTTGTGACTTTCTTTACTGAACCCTTAATTGTGTCTTCTGGGGTCAAATAAAACAAGTTCAATCCATCTTTCATGTGATATCACTTCAAATACTTGAAAACATATAAACACACCCCAATATTCTCTAATATAAACATACCTACTTTTTAAATCAATCCTCATATAATATGATGAACTTAATATGATGCCCTCCATAAAGTAGGTAAATGCTTATTTTGTTGACTGATCCCTCAACATCCTAGTTGTCCTCTCCTGAAAACTCCTCACATTATTAATGCCTTAAAAAAAACCATGTCACTCCAAACTGAACATGGGTATCCAAATGGAGTCTAATCAAGACAGAAAGATATTATTCAAAAAAGTTATACCTTTTAATACAGCCCAAAATTGTATTAGTTTGGGGGCTGCTACATCACGTTGCTGAGCTTGCAATCCACAAAAAAACAAAGTTCTTTCTTTTTTTCAAACTACTAGCTTAAATTTCTCTTTCATTCTGGTTATGAATTTTTTAATTCATGTCAGACTATATTTATACATATTGAATTTCATCTTGTTAGATAGAGTCAGTCCAAGGTGTTAATCTCAAGATCTTTTTTTGATCCAGTGTGTTACATATTCCTTAAAACTTAATCATCTTCATATTTGATTAGCATGGCAGATATAGATTTATCCAAATCACTGTTAAAAGTATTTAGCAGAAAAATGATACCTACTGATCCCTGGACCTCTTCACTGGGGACATCAAGGCAAGTTGGTGTGAAACCAAATCTTCTTTCAAAAATTTCTCTTTTATTACTATGAATTTGAAAATCATTAATAAACATACACATTTCCACATTCAAAAATAAACAGAAAAGAAAGAGGACCATGTATAAAATTGTGGATCTCCATTTCATACTGGTTTTAAAATGTATATATTTCAAATTTACCATGGGTTACCAGTAGTTCCCACACTGCCTTGCTTTTCTGAGTCTGATCTGCATCTTCTCCTTCTCTCTTATTTTTATTTTAAGTGATTCATCAATGTTCTTTTCTTTCTTTTTTGATATAATTATCATAATCCTACTTCTTTTCAAAATCTTCATATTCAACAAGAAACTAAAAAACTTTTAAAAATATTTTCCTTCCCTTCCAACCCTACCCCCTCCCCAAGGCAGATAATATGATATAAATTCTACACATTTCATCGTTTAATACATATTTATCATCATGTTATGAAACAAGACACATTATTTACACTAGAGAAAAGTTCATGGAGTAAATAAAAGGAAGAATGGTATGTTTCAGTCTGTATTCAGACTCCATCTGCTCCTTATTTGGTAGAAAATATCCTTTTTCTTCATTTATCCCTTGAAGTTGTCCTGGATCCTCACTTTAATGATAATAGTTAAGTCATTCACAGTTGATTATCATACATTATTGCTGTTGCTGTGTATAGCATTCTCCTGGTTCTGCTCACTTTATTTTGCATCACTTCATATAAATCTTTCCAGGTTTATTTTGATCATCTTGTCATTTCTTATGGCATAATAGCATTCCATTATAATCATGTGCCACAACTTGTTTGGCCATTCTCCAATTGATGGACATCAGTTCAGTTTCTAGTTCTTTGCCACCAAAAAAAAAAAGAATCATTATAAATTTTCCTTAATCACCTTAGGAAATAAAACTAGTGCTAGTATTGCTGGATCAAAAGGTATAGACAGTTTCATAATTCTTTGAGCATAATTCCAGATTTCTCTCCAAAATGACTGGATCAGTTCACAGTTCTACCAACAATGTATTAGTATCCCTAATTTTCCACATCCCCTCCAACATTTGTTACTTTCCTCTTTTAGCATTTTCACCAATCTAATAGGTTTTAGATGATATCTCAGCATTGTTTTTATTTGCATTTCTCTATTCAATAATGATTTAAAGCATTTTCATATAGTTATATATAGTTTTGATTTATCCATCAAAAACAATCTATTCATGTCTTTTGACTATTTATATTTGAAACAAATCATTTCACCAGTTCCAAAAAATGTAGCTTATGATTGTCAGTTTCATAGCTCTCTTTATCCTCCATAATGGGTAGAAAAATACTTCTTACTAATTCAGTAATTCTAACAAAATTAGAAATAATGTTATTCTGACATACCCTGTCCTTGATGAAGTCATACTGTCTTCTTAAAATCTCTTCTTCTTTTTCTGGTGGGCTTATCAGCCATCTCATTAATAATTTGTTCTGAAATTTTCCTAGGAATCATGAGAAATCAAAATTTCCTAGGATTCATGGGAACCAACCAGTTTTGTTGCATGCTATTATTGGCCTACAGCCTAAGTGACCACTAAAATGTTGAAAAATTTGACCTAATTAATCAAACAACTACATTCTCTGATGATTTTCTAAAGTCTGGTTTATCCAAAATTGTTTGTATTGCTCAGTTATCCATATGGACAGTAGGTAGAGAAAGAGAGTTAAATAGATATAAATGAAGATAAACTCAGATATAATTTGAAGTAAGAGACAGTGGCATAGTACATAGAAAGCTAGCCTTAGAGTATGAAAGAGTTCAAGTCCTACTTTTGACACTGTAGGATATAATACAGAGAATCCAAATTCTTGAGTCAGAGAACTTGGGTTCATATCCCATGTCTGGTGCTTAAATAACCTTGAGCAAGTCACTTAGGTCTCAGGTTCCTTGTCTTTAAAACTAGTAGACTGGACTTGATGGACACTGAGATCCCTTCTAGCTCTAGAAATATGATCCTATGGCATCTAGGTGGTACAGTGGATAGGGTGCTGGACCTAGAGTCATTTTTCTGAATTCAAATCCAGCATCAGACATTTACTAGTTCAGGGAATCTGGGCAGGTCTCTTAACCCTGTTGGCTAAGTTTTCTCATCTGTAAAATGAGTTGGAGAAAGAAGTGGCAGAACACTCCAGTATCTTTGGCAAGAAAACCCTGAATGAAGTCATGAAGAGACAGGCACAATTGAAATGATTCAACAACAATAGCATATGATCCTATACATACTAGATTTAGCACCTTTACTTATCCTCTCACAACACTCACAGACAGCTGTCCAAGAATCTAAGTAATAGATAACTTCCCAATCTTCTTCAGTGGAAGGAGTTCCATTCAGTCCACCAACAAAATCCTACATCTAGGCGAACAAAAGCCATAGTAAGGTTAAAAAAAAAATACATCAAGTCTTCATTTAACTTTTTCTGCCTTGACTCTTCCCTGGATGCCTCTTTTGGTATCATTTTGGGTTTTTATTTTTAGAAATGAAATAAACTAAAACAAACTACATGTTGACCTACTTAAACCAATAACTACATACTCTGATGATTTTCTAAAGTCTGGTTTATCCAAAATTGTTTGTCTTTTATATTTTATGCCAGAAGCCCCCATCCTTCACCACGATCAAGAGCTGACTGCTTTGTCACTGTGTTTAAATGATAATTCATTGTCATTCTCATCACTTCCTCTGTCTTGGTATATTTTTTTCCTAGGGCTGACAAGATAAGCAAAACGCAGACCATCCCTGGAAACCTTGATGTTGTAGTTGAAAATGTTCCTTTGGAGCATCCAAGTATGATAAGTGATCATCATTGTAGATTTTTTTAAGTAGATCTGATGGGGGGGGGGGGGGAGCAGAGATTTGGGAAGGCTGATGAAAATGAAAGTCTGTTGTGCTGATATTATGTGTGTCCTCTTTCTTCCTCCTCCAAGGTTGATTGTAAACTCATAGAACAAAAATCATATTATGTGGGCTGTAATCTAGATATTTATTAGAGCATAATGAGTTAATAGTGAGTGAAACTAGAACCTTCTCATTAAAAATAAGGGAAACTCTCTTCCTGCTCTTATGACCAAAAATCCCACTGACTCGCATATGTTTTTTTTTAATTTTTAATAGAACATGATTCACACATACAAGCTAATAATAGAGTTAGTGTGCTATAATTGATAGAGGATTGGTCTTGGAATCTTGAATATCTGAGTTCAAGTCTTATAATTGGTGGATATTAGCTGTGTAACTCTGGACAATCATTTAAGCTCTCACTGTCCCAACAATTCTCTAAAATCCTAAGTTATAAATGGCTGTTGATCTGCATTCAGGGGAGGGAATGTTCAAACTAGAAATTCCCCACATTGTTCAGAATCACAGATCCAAACCCTCCCCAAACTACAGCACTCTCCACTTCCCACCAAAAAAGCTGATTAAGCTGGTAAATGGTGCATTGAACCCTTATGGAAAAAAAAAATGGGATTAGATAGATCTATTCCTTAACTCTCCTGCCCATGCCAACAATGACTTTTATTGCTATAAAAATACCCCCTTAACAACCTTTATCCTCCTTTATCATTAGAGACAGCTGGGAAGTGCATTTAATAAAAAGAATGCTGAAGTCAGGAAGATGAGTTCAAATCTCATCTAATTTATTTACTGGCTGTATGATCCTGGGCAAGTCACTTGATGTCTGTCTGCCTCAGTTTCCTATAAAATGATAGCACCTATCTCCCAAGGTTGTGAGATAGTTGTTTGCCAATCTAAAAGTGCTTTATCTATTCTAGTTATTTTATCATATCTCATGTGGCACACACATGAAGATTACATAATATCTTGATGATCTTTATTCTAATTTCCTCCCTGAATCTTTTCCAAGCAATTATTTTAGCATGAGATATAGCAAGGGATCTAATCCAAGGCATTTGCTCTTAACTGTTTTGTATTGATATTATAAATGGGAGGAGAAGGAAGGGGAGAGAGAGAGAGAGAGAGAGAGAGAGAGAGAGAGAGAGAGAGAGAGAGAGAGAGAGAGAGAGAGAGAGAGAGATTCTTTAACAGAAAAATGAGATTGAAGATAAGTTAGAACTCTGTTTTTCATCATTAAAAATATACTACACAACTAGTTAGCTCAGTAGATTGAGAGTGTCAACATGGAATCTAGAAGCCCCCAAACTCGTAGCCTAGAAAGATTTAGTGATTCCCCAGTTTTATTTAGCTCAGAGGTGAAAGCCTCAAGTTTAAGCCTGTACCTGTGAGAATCCACAATCCACCTCAGATGCAGGCTAAACCCAAGCAGAAGTCGAGTGACTCTTCTAGTCTCCAGAAGCCTCTCCCAGTATATCATACCCTCCTTTTGAGGATCAAACTTGGGATTTGGGAGAGTGATGCACTGCCTACTGCACCAAAGAGTCACTCGACTTCTGCTTGGGCTTAACCTCCATCTGAAGTGGATTATGGATTCTCACAGGAACAGGCTCAAATTTGAGGCTTTCACCTCTGAGCTAAATAAAACTGGGGAATCACTAAATTTTTCTAGGCTACAAGGTGTTGGGGGGGGGGGGCTTCTAGATTCCATTTGATAAGAACAAGGCCTAAAGATGGAAGGTCTTGGGTTCAAATTTGGCCTTAGCCACTTTGTAGCTGTGTGATCCTGGGCAAGTAAGTTAAACCCAACTGCCTGAATTTTACCACTCTTCTGCTTTACAACAATGCTTAATATTTATTCCAAGACAGAAGGTAAGGGTTTGAGAGACAGACAGAGAGAGAGAGAGAGAGAGAGGGAGAGAGAGGGAGAGAGAGAGAGAGAGAGAGAGAGAGAGAGAGAGAGAGAGAGAGTGAGTTAGAGTTTACTAATTCCATTTCCATTTACCCAGCAACAGAATCTAAATGGTGAGAGTTGGAGGTATAAAAACAGGGTCCTTTGGAAATGTTATTAAAAAAAAGTAGCTTGCTTCTTTGAAACATTCCTCTGCTACTTCCATAGTGCCAAAGGCTTTGATTATAGAATGACTAAAGGTTCTAAGAGACAGGAGTAAAGAGGGAACACATACAAACACACACACATAGATTATACCAAAGAGAATAATCACTTGACTCATAGTTTTATTTTCTCTCCTTTTAAAGATTGTGTGACCTCATCCTTTATCCCCATGAAGCCCTTTGATATGATGGTTCAACAGGAGCCAACAGTAGAGGTGGAAGAATTCGTTTATGATTCAACAAAGTATTCCCGGCCTTATCGGGTGTATAAAAACCAAATTTATGTCTATCCGAAGCACCTCAAGTATGATGGGCAGAAATGTTTCAACAAGGTAGGCCTTCCATTTCTGAGACTGCCTCAAACTTTTCGCCCTTCATGACACCTACACCAGAGGGAGCATGTCTGGAAAGCGAAATTACAGAGTGCTGAGTGCCAAGAGCTCAGAATAGAAACCTATTTCAGGGAAAACGATTACTTTTGAACTGCCACGGGATTCCCTTTGGAATTATAAAGGAGAATGCAATTTTGTGACTTATGCTAACAATCTTTTCTGAAGTTCATCCTAAAAATGATCTTTTGGCCATATTTTTATTGTAGCCTTTGAATGTGCTCTGGAAAAAGAAAAAAAGCCATGTCGAAATCCTATTGTGTTTGGACTTTTGTCTGGTGTAATGAGCATAATGCTTTCTTTTTTAATTCCCAGATTCTGTTTCTATGCTTCTGAACCCCATGAGGAAGGTCATGTGAAATGTGTTCTTTGGTGTGAATAGGGGCTACTTATTTCAAACACTTGGGGTTTTTTTGTAATGTTACTGAATAACAAATTATAACTTCTCTTCCCCCTTGCTATTTCAGGCACGAAATATAACTGTGTGCATTGAATTCAGGAACTCAGATGAAGAAGGTGCCAAGCCAGTGAAGGTGAGCCAAGACACCAAAGAGTCACAGAATAAAAAGAAAATGGGAAAGAAATAGCATACTTTCCTCATACCAAAGAGGGATATTTTATTTGAATTTAGTTGAAAAGAGAACAATTTTAATACATTTGTTTCTGATTTCCTGAAATGAACTTTTTTTTCCAAAAAAAAAAATAGCAATCATTAGCCAGAGACTTTGGGAAATGTCAGCCTCAGGGCGCCACTTGACTTAAAATGATTTGAAAAGAAAATTTCCTTCTTTCAAATGAATGTGAAGAGCTTCCCCTTGGGATATAGTTGCCCTTTACTGGAAAAGAGCACAGCTCTCACCTCCTGTATGTATGATTTAAAATAGCACTCAGCAGGCCAAACTTCCAAAGCTTTGTGCAGGGAGACTGCCCTGACTGGGGCCTGATTACCAGTACAATAGGCCATTTGGATACTTGCACTTGTGTCAGGCAAGCCTGTGGGACCAGATGGGAACTCCAAGTTAAGTGGTTTTGAAGCTAGAAGGTGAAATTTTGTCCCTGATGCCATTAATATGAAAGAACCAATAAAAATACATATGATACATCAAATTCTGCTATATTATCATACATAAGTATTGAAGTTCCCCTAAGCAAACATATCTTTTCAAGGTATCATTTGTTTATATTTTCCATATTATAAGTTTTATGAAAATGAGGAAAAAGAAAATTTGGGTTTTTTTATGTAACACCTTCCAGAAACCTAGAAATGTACAATTGTCAGAATAAATTTAAGTGGGGGGGAAAACACCCTAGACTTGAGCAAGTGGATATGGGGGAATGTTGCTATTTGTGTATCCTACATTCACTCTGAGAACAGCTAAGTAGCACAGCGGATAGAATACCAGACCTGGAGTCAGGAGGACCCGAGTTCAAATCAAGCCTCAGACACTTACTAGCTATGTGACCTGGGCTAGTCACTTAACCCTGTTTGCCACCAGTTCCTCATCTATAAAATGAGCTGAGAAGGATGTGGCAGATAACTCCAGTATCACTGTCAAGAAAATCCCAAATGGGGTCACAAAAAATCAGACATGACTGAAAAAATGACTAAAGAACAACAAAAATTCACTATGAAATTCAATTCAACAATATTTTTTCTTTACTATAAGACCCTGGGAAATAGAATGGCAGAAACAAAATAGCTCCTACCATTAAGGAGTTTATATTCTACTGGAAGCAAAGATGGACTTGGATATAATATGTAGACAAATAAAGAAATGCAAAGCATGGCAAAGTAAATATGCAACAAATTAATTTCAAGAAATAAAAAGCACTAGCAGCTAAGGAAGTTAGGAAAAACGCTGGGAAAAGATAGCATCTGAGTTATGTATACTTTGAAGGAAGGTCGGACTTTCATGAAGAAGAGGTGAAGCTGGAGTCTATTCCAGACATGGGTGACTACTGAGAGATGGTATTTTGCAAAAGAAATGAGTTTGCAAGCAAGTGCCACCATAGAAGAGAGAGAAAGAGAGAGAGAGAAAGAGAGAGAGAGAGAGAGAGAGAGAGAGAGAGAGAGAGAAGAGAGAGAGAGAGAGAGAGAGAGAGAGAGAGAGAGAGAGGGAGGGAGGGAGAGAGAGAGAGAGGGAGGGAGGGAGAGAGAGAGAGAGATTCAGATTGGCCTTGGCTTTAGCCTAGGGCTGACAAGACTTTACATGGATGCTTATTTCATTAGCTTAGGGAAACCGTACATCCCTCTTTCCTGATTCTAGCCCTGTTTTACTTCATACAAATAAATTATACATCACTGAGAAGCAGTCAGATCCATCATATTGAACCATAAGGGGAAGAAGCAGTCTTTGGGGTTTTATCCTGGAGAGAGGGTTCTACCTCAACTGGGTTGAGCCAAATTCCCAGTCAACCATCATTAATTCCTCTCTCTCAGGTTAGCACTCTGTCTCTGGAGAGAACATCTTAAACAGGCTAGGTTACTTAAAACCCTAGTCAACCGTCTATACAGTCTCCTAAGGTGTTTAACTCCCATTTTGCAGTGTGCTTTAGTATCCCCTTTAACACTACCTATACTCTGGGCCCCAATTACTGCTATTAAACAGAATGATGATATAATGTCAAATATTAGTGAAATGACAGTAATGTCAGTAACTTGCATTTATGTAGTGCATTATGATTACAAAATGCTTTCATATTTTATTTAATCAAGCAAGCTACAAGCATCAAGTGCCTGTTGTTCTCTTGGCTCTGTGCTGAAAATATATATTCAAAGAATAAAACAATATTTGCTCTCCAAGATATTTAATCCTTTTTACATATAGAATAAGTAGGCAGGTGGTATCTCTGTTTTATAGATAAAGAAAATAAAACTCAGAAAAGTTATGTGATTTGTTCAGAGTTACAAAGCTAGGTAAAGGATAGAGGCAGGTCTTAAACCCAGGTCTTTGTGAGAACAAAAGACATCACAAAAACAGTGGGTGCTACATCAAAAGAATAAGCTACTGGCATTTTTAAATGTAATAACAATAGTTAATGGAAAAAAGTTAAAAGTATGAATTGTGGTCTAAAGTCAAAGTGTGAGATTTTTCACATGTAAGAGATTGAAATAAAATCAGAGCTGGAGATGTGATAAGTAAGAGGTGTTTCCATTTATAGCACAGCTTGATAGTTAAAAAAACTAAGTAGTTAATTAATCAGAGAGAGAAAACGGTGTTAGAAATTACCTAAATATAACTAACAGTCATGAAATTAACATCTGAAAAAATTGCTGACCAACATATCGGGTTATCCTCCCCACAAAAACCAAGACTTCTGGATTTCAAATAACGTAACTTATTTGAAGTTATTCTGCTTATTTTTATATTTATTGGGTAACCAAAAACAAATCATTTCTTTTCTCTGAGCTCTGTTTTGTCATGAATAAAATGGGATTAATATCTGTGGCATCTCACATGATATTGAGGATCTATGGAGACAATGTACATAATCTTGCATAACTTAAAGGGTGATAGAAATGTCAGTCATTATTATTATGGAATTAAAACAGACCTTTGTACTTGTTTAACATATAACTTTCTTAAATAGTGTATTTATGGAAAACCTGGTGGGCCACTATTTACTACCACAACATACACAACAGTACTTCATCATTCCCAGAATCCTGACTTCTCTGATGAGGTGAGTTTTCTATTTTCATTGTCTTAGATGTTAGTCAATAAAGCTGGAAAATATGTGTTTGTGTTCTAAAAAGATGATTTCTTGATTGCAAAGACCATTATGGCAGCTCATGTCAATGAGTCTCTCTGTGGTAGAAGTCATTTATTTAACATGGTTTTCATCTCTACTGAAGTTTATTCTACCAACCTTGAATTTTTGAAATTGCATTTCTAATTCCTTGATATAAATCCTCAATCTAGCAGCCAATTAACCCCCAGTTATTGCTTGACTCAAGGTTCATAAAATACCAGAACCTCTGGCAATAGCAAAAATCTTAACTTTACATGTGTGAATCACTGCCCTCTCACAGTCCCACTGTTGTTGGAACTTAAGACATGGAATGGGAATGGGGGAGATAGCGATCTCAGTTGTACAAGAATAGCATTGCTTTTCAAATTGCTGTGAAGTCATTCCTTTCTCAGCCAGAGTGCCCCACCACCCATTCATAGGTCATAGAAAGGAGAAAAAGACACCATCTAGAGCAACATAGATTAACTTTCAGTTAGCCTGCAGATGCCCTTTCTCCAATATGCTGTTAATAATAAAACTGATTATTTCCAAGAGGAAAATAACATACCATTTGATATTGTTGATTTTTTATATTATCATATCATACTGCTATCAAATTTTGTCTTTTAAAAGATAAAGAACACAAATTTGTTTGTCATATTTGAGCAAAAGCCATGCTAATCTTTTCTGCATCGTTCCAATTTTAATATACGTGCTGCCAAAGTCAGCATTGTAAATTTTGACTTTGAGAATATAGAAGTCATACACCAAAATCCAAATATAGCTAATTTGGCTACTTAGAGTGCTAAGACATTGGTCACATGGAGAAATGAGTAAAGTCCTAGGTTGAGAATCTGGAAGACATGAGTTCATACTCACGAAGTTGCACAAAGGTGAACCTGAGTTTAATGTCAGGAAAAACTTTCCAACAAATAGAATTGTTCAAAAATTGAATGAATGGACTTCCTGTAGAGGTGGTGTTGTAGAGGTCTTCAAGTAGAGGTCTTCAAGAGGAGGTCAATGATCATTGGTAGGGTTTGTTATTCTGGGATTCTTTTGTATGTGGGTTGGACTCAGTGACTGAGATCTCTTCCAATTCTAAAACTTGGTGGTCATGTAATCTACTAAATCATAGTAAGGTATTTGCGAATAATGTTGCTGATAATCACCTAGTTTAAGATGTCCCAAGATCCTATTATTCTTTCCTGAAATTAGCAATATTATTTTTTCCAATATGGCACCCAATCAGAATTTATTTAAGTAACCCTTGAATATCTGTAGCCTAGATAAGATCTACTTCCTGGAGTTTTACAGATTATTCTCTTAAATGGCCAATTGTTACCTAAATTACCTAATCAATGGATTTTTCTTGAGAAGTTCTTGAATTATACCACAGTATGGCCAGCCAACTATTGCAGTGGATAGAGTGCTGGGTCTGGAACCAAGAGGATCTGAGTTTAAATTTGGCCTCAAATACCTACTTGCCATGTGACCGTAGGCAACTCACTCAATCCTGTTTGACCTCAGTTTCCTCCTCTGTAAAGTGGAAAATTACTCCAATATCTTTGCCAAGAAAATCCCAAATTGAGTCATGAAGAATCAGACACTAATCAACTAAATAATGGATTACAAGTTTACTGGGTGTTTAATGTAAACCTTACCCTTAGTCCAGATGTTTTTCAACTGATTTTGATCTTGTAATGTCATCACATTATCAAGCTGATAAAGAATTTGCATTTTCACAAAATGAAGATTAGAACTGATCTAATCATTTCATTAATAGGGAACTTTTGCATGAGGTAATTCATACTTTCATCAGTCAGCCTCTTTCTGTAAACAGGAGTTTTAGATAGTTGGGTAGGACACTGAAAGGTCAGAATACCATAACCTAAGCATGAATTTCAGTTTTCATTAAGCTAAGACTGACATTTCATTTCCCAAACCTTATTCTTAGATAAATGACGACTCTGAAATCCTAAGTACTACTTTACATTGCAGGTGAAAATTGAGCTGCCCACACAACTCCATGAGAAACATCACATTTTGTTTTCATTTTATCACATCACATGCGACATCAATGCAAAGTCTAATGCCAAAAAGAAGGAGGCTCTGGAAACATCAGGTATTGACTGCAAAGTCCTACATAGATACGCAAGTCGATATTGTTTGCTTGAATTGAAAATAAATCTAACAACTTAGGTTTACTAAATTATTTCATGTGAGGTTCAATTATTCAGAAACCATACATGTCTTTTTGTTTATTTTTCTTATTAATAAATACATATAGTCAAGCAAAACTAATTCCCACATTGGCTATGTCCAAAGAACAAAATATATATGTCTCAAGCTTTATTCTCAATCCATTACCACTCTCCCAAGAGTTGGACTGCATCTTTCTTTACTTTGACTGTTAAATACAAAGTTTCTTGGTCAACAAAATTCTCTGTTTCTCTTTTCTTGAACAGTTGGATACGCTTGGCTTCCTTTAATGAAAGGTGATCAACTAGCATCTAAAGAACATAATATCCCAGTAGCAACTAGTCTGCCTCCTAATTACTTAAGCCTTCAAGATTCTGCAACAGGAAAGGTATCCTATATGCCAATGATATTCAAGGGACCAAATATTCTGTTGTTGCTCAGAGTTGACTTATTAACATTAGAAATACCTTGTTGTTGAGAAAGTACTTTTCATTCTGTCACTGACCTGTTCCTCATTGTATTGTCAAAAGTAGTCAGCTTTTTATTTTCTTCTCCTACTAACTTATGACTCAAGCAAATTCTATTGAAAAATGAAACAACCTGTATTGTGGGAAAGCATAATTGTGGCAATAACATCGACCAACTTTGTGTTACAGCACAGTGGGAGTGACTTTAAATGGGTGGATGGTGGGAAACCACTTTTCAAAGTAACAACATTTGTTGTATCAACAGTGAATACTCAGGTAAGTTCATTCTCCTTGATATTCTGTTACCTCCATTGATATCTATAATGTGAAGGGAGTTTCAGAAATTCTCAATAGCAGTAAGATCACCTGAAGATCAAAAACGATAGAATGTAATAAACTCTTCTGCCTTTTTGCAGGGTGATCTAAATGAAAATCTCCCTTTTTACTCAGGCATTATGTAGCTTATGATAAAACTGTAACTACATTATTCAAAGGGAAGCCTTTTTGAGTTCCAAATTCCCTTCCTCCCCTCCCCCTCAGTCTCTTCAACCCCTTCCCTTTCCCTTACCTGGTAAGTAATATAATATAGATCCTACAATAGAAATAATGTAAAGCAAGTAAAATTAATTTTAAAGAGAGCTCATCATTTTAAAAAAACAGTGGTGTATATGATCTTTCCACATGGAACAGGTAGGTACTTCATACAGAATGGATGATAGAAGCTTTCTGTCATCCTTAAAATTTAGGAATATATTCTGAATATTACAAACTACTCTATAATCTATTAAAAATCTATCATCCATGGGGGCAGCTGGGTGGCTCAGTGGATTGAGAGCCAGGCCTAGAGACGGGAGGTCCTAGGTTCAAATCAGGCCTCAGACACTTCCCAGCTGTGTGACCCTGGGCAAGTCACTTGACCCCCATTGCCTAGCCCTTGCCACTCTTCTGCCTTGGAGCCAATACCAAGATGGAAGGTAAGGGTTTTTATAAAAAATTTAAAAAAAAATTTTTTAAATCTATCATCTTCACGTTTATCTAATTCTTTTTGGAATCTTTTCTTATATTTTCAGCCTAAATAAGTTTTAAAGGAAATAATGAGTTTCAGAATGTAAAGCTAATATTCCAATGATTATTATTATGGGTAGAAATTGGAAA